>NC_035441.2:90293863-90591855 GCF_002127325.2 Helianthus annuus
AATCTGAGGACGAAAAAGGAAAAGAAGAAGGTAACATTTTGTGGCAATGAATCTGTTTCTTCGTAAACAAAGGAGCCACATGTCGGCGATGAATCTAATTCAATAAAGTCAGAAAAGCCACATTCAGGAAATAATTCTGGTACGGTAAAACCAGAAGAGCCAGTTATGGAGGTAAAATCTGAGAATTCAGGTTTAACAATGGATGATACAAACTTTCCACCATTGTTGAACAAGAATTCAAAATCACCCAAGGACAGTCAAGCTTGGGTGAAACTTTTCAAATAGAAAAACCTGACTTGCCGGAGTTCCCAGGTTGGTAAGCGTGGAACATGAATCGGCATATTTCTTGAGAAATTTCACTCTGGTGATTTTTCGTCTTTCAAAAGATAAATTAAGGACATTAAGTTGTACTTGATTCATCTTTCCTACAAGTGATAATTTGAAAAACAAGGTGATGAAACCCCGAGTTTATGAAATGTCACATAAAACTAATTTTCCGGAAAAACCATGTTGATTAAAACAAACTTAAGTGTTTTGAAATCACAATGGGAAAATAGTTTGTTGTGAGGGGGAGTTCTGATTGTTTACGCCAGGTGGATGGAGAATTGAAGTGATTCTCATCAAGTTGTCAAGTTTGTACAGTTTGTTTCAAATTTTCTCAGAAAATCAAAATTGAAACATATTTTGATTTTAGGGGGAGAAAAATTTTTAAAAAAAATTAAAAAATTTGAAAATGTCAAAAACATTGAAAAATTCAAAACGAGTTTTGTTGTGAAAAAGAGGAAATGATAGTAAATCAGTGGACTATCACAGCATGCTAAAGAAATGTAATGTCAAATGTAATAAACGGTCTCACTGATGATGTGACGATAGGTTTTTGTACATTTAGTAGATTTATTCGGGATCTAAACCTAAAATTTCAAACTTGTGAAATTCGTGGGGAACACTACTTGGATATATAGGTAACCCCTGAAATCTCGTTTGAAAGGTCTCGTATTCTGATATACTAGGTGTTTATACTCTATGATGTCTGGGGTATTATTCCGGGACTTCTGCTGAACGGTAGTTCTGACCTAGTCCTTGGCTAATACTTTCCGCAAAATGCTTGAAACATAGCATAAAGCCCTCAGCTGATTAGACAATAAAATTGATAATCATCTGTTGTAGCTGAAAAGATCCTCTAAAGGGGACACACTGCTAAGTCGAAGCTGATATCTCTCTGCTGAACGGAAGTTCTGACCTGAGATCCCTCAGTTCTCACATTTAACCCCTAATTTATGTACAGATATCATTGTAGTATTCTTGCCTGTAAGACTGAATATTGGGATTCTGGATACAGGAGTATATTCAAGAGGTGGGACACATGAATCGAACTAAGTTCATAAAACACTTAAATAGTATCCTGAATAGATTGAAAATTGTATGAAAATTTAAGAGGACAACTATATCGTCAATCAACGTGAATCGTTTTGAACTTAAAACGATTAAAAGCTTAACGGTGCTTGTGATATGTCTCAAAAACTGATATGATCCTCTTACACAAACTCACAAAAATATGTTTGTACATATTTCATTTCTGCATTTAATTTCTGTTATTGCATTTATGTTTCTTATTTTGAAAAATCCAAAAAGATTTTCGATAACTGATGTTGGAGAGCTGATATTCAAAATCTCAAAGGCTAAACATGATGAACAGACAGGTTGGTTAATTGGTTTGAAATGTTTAAGATGATACATTAATTTGAATCAGAAATTGGAATGTTTCAAATGTGTGATCAGTTGTAAATTTGTAAATGAGTCTCAAATGTTTAGTTGATTCATTAAGTTGAATCACAACTTTATTGGTTTGTAATAGAGAGTTTGAGATGTGCAGGTTTCTTAATCTGTTGATACGCAAAGCCAGGCGTCGATCCCAAAAGCACGAAAGCTTGACGAAAGGAGGAGCCTGAAGAAAAAGAGCAACGGAAGCAAAAGACAGATCCATCGGGATTCTGTTTGAGCAAGAGTATTTGAAGACTCTCACTAAAGATTCCGTCAACATTCAAGGGGGAGTTTGTTAGTGCAGTTGTCTATCGACTACATCTTTGTTCGAGTTTTAGAAAGAGAGAAAGACAAGTCGCTACGAGTTTCACCACGGATTGACTACGGCAATATCCAAGGGGGAGATTGTTAGTGCACGAATGTCTATCGCCTTCGTCAATCCGAGCCGTAGCGAGATAACGAAGAAATCAAGTCTTTATAAATGTCATATCTAGTTAAAAGGCAAGGTGGCAAACTTGTAATTAATGAGAAATCTCATTAAAATGCCTTGACCTATAAATAGGAGTTTATGTCATGAGTTAGTTAGTTTTTTGGAAGAGTTAGGAGAAGAGATTTTGGTGAAATAGAAGATTTGGAGGAAGACTTCTAGAGAGAGAAAGTCTAGAGAGAGAAAGTGGTTGTAAACGTGATTTTGTACCGTACAAGTCGTATCTTTCAATAAAATCACGTTAGTAGTACGTTATTGTGTGTTCGGTCACGCACGTTCACGGATTCCGCACGTGAAACGTACGTTACGCAATCGAACGACGTCAAAACCGATCCTACAAGGGTCGAGCACGATAAGATTATCGGGCAATGGTCCGAATGGCCCTTCTTTAAGACCGAAAGGTTCGCCGAAGACCATAATTGCATAAAATCATCACACACAAAAAACCTATCCAGCTTGCTTTTTTTAACTTCCGCATTATCCGAAATGAACGTGAAATTACCTCTATTCATTTGGTATTCCAGTACCCCGATTCTGTGAATGAATTCGTTAAATGCGACAGCTGCGTAGTAGTCGAATCGGGAATTTACTCTTTCTTCAACAGCTCTAAACTCGTTAAAGTCGCCGCAAATCACCCACATTCCATCTCGTAGCCCTTTAAGAGTAGCAATTTCGTTCCAAAATTCCTTCCGGTTGCTTAAGTCATTTGGAGCATGGATATTCAGGATATTAACCTTTGTCTCTAGCCCATTAATAAAACCCACGGTAAGAACAAACCTTTGTCCTTTCACCAATTCAACTACGGAAAAAACACCTGGGTCCCAAATAGACACTAGGCCACCAGAACGACCCATAACGTCAACCGCGACCATTTGCATCTGAGAATTATCCTAGAATCTACGCATAAAATTCTTGGAAAGCCCAGCTTGATGTGTTTCCTGAATTGTAGGATCGGTTTGGGACCCAAACGAGTCGATCAGAAGAGTTTTTGCTAAATACGAAAGGCGGAAACAGTCGTATTGAGTTCAATTCAGCTAGAATATCACTTTAAATTGTCTCTTGATTGATTTGACAAGGAATTACAGCGAGTAGACACTTCGGCAGCAGTTCGGCACTGAAACCGGAGAAAATTACAAATGACTAGAGCATTTGGGTATATATAGGCTTCTAATTCCGCACGGAATTAACTCAAACGAAATTATGACTCAAGCGGAATTAAGTTCCGTACGAATTAACTTGTAATTTCGTACGGAATTACCCTAAGGTAATTTCGTGTGGAATTACCTCCAAACCCACTTTTGACATTTTCTCGTACAACGTGCCCTGATCTATCTATTCTAATACAAGACTCGATACAAGACGAAGTCAACAGACGTATGCACTAACAGACTCCCCCTCGGATGTTGACGAGTCTTCAGTGTCGAGTCTTCAATCTTCGGTCTTTATCAGTCCTCTCGAACTCTTTTGAAGTATCTGACATTGTAAAGCATCCTCAAATCTTCTCTTCTCTTCAATCTTCAGTCTTTACCTCCCCTCGGATGTTGATATAATCTTCTATCTTCTCCTTTTCTCTTCATCTCCAGAAACTCGACCTGGCTTTTTCTTCACTCTAACATCTCAAGATTTGTAGCTGACTCTTATAATTCTCTTGATCAGATCTCTTGATTCCTTAAGATCATCAGCATCATCAGCTTGCATGAACTTTAGCTCCAGGAACGTTACTTGGCTCTTGCTTAAATCACAGAGTCCTCAAATATCGGAACCTGGCTCTCAATCACTCAGAATCAAGATCTGAAATCTGGCTATCCTGCAGATTCTCTTCCTCACAATAAATTTTACAAATTTAACATCTGACAAATTTATATCTCCAGACTCCCTCTCAAATTTATCCAGAATGATTTAACAATGTTATTTCTCTAATAAACCACTTGTAAGCAAACATTCAAAATATTATCATTTAATAACACAGACTCCCCTTCACAAAATGTTCATCATGATTAGCGCTTGGAATTTTGAAAATCAGCTTTTCAACATCAGTTGTCGAAAATCTTTTTGAGTTTTTCAAAATTTATGCTAAAACACACTGAAAATCTTTTTGGATTTTTTTATTTTAAAGAAATGCAGTAAAGAAATATTTACAGACAATATTTTTGTGAGTTTGTGTAAGAGGATCATATCAGTTAATGAGATAAATCACTAACACCGTTAAGCTTTAGACATTTTAAGTTCTAAATGATTCACGTAGATTGTCAGCATACTGATCCACTTAAATTTTTACACAAAGTTCAATTGTTTTGAGATACGAGATTAATGTTTTAAGCACTTAAACTTATTCGAGTGTTCCACCTCAGAATATACTCCCGTATCCAGATTTCTATATTCAGTCTTACAGGTGAATGTACACTAGTAATATCTGTAAACGGGTAAATGCGAGACCGTGAGAGCTCAGGCTATTGCTTCCGCAAAATCAGAGAGATGATGGTTCGACTTTAGGAGTGTCCCGTTTGGGGATCTTTTCTTCAACTGCCATTGATACATATCTTTCGATATTTCTCAATTTTTAGCAGAGGGCTGGCTTTAAAGATTAAAGCTTTTGCAAAGTATTATATTAGGACTAGGCTATTGCTCCTGCAAAATCAGAAGTCCTGGTATAATAGCCCAGATATCACCATGCACAAAGACCTAGTATGTCAGAAATAGAAAATCTTTCAAACAAGATTTCAGGGGTTACCTATATATCTGAGAGATGTTCCCCACGAGATAAGTAAGCATTCATATTTATGTTTATATCTCGAAAACAATCTACTAGATGAGTAAAAACCTACTGACACATCATTAGTGAGATCATTTATCACTTTTTGAACATTCCAAATCTTTAGCATGTTCTGATAGTCCACTGATGTACTATCATTTCCTCTTTTCGCAACAAAACTCTTTTTCATTTTTATCATGTTTTTGGATTTTTCAAATTTTCTAATGTTTTTGGATTTTCTGAAATTTCTTACTCCCCCTAAAATTCAAAAACATTTTAAAGCAAATTTGAAAACAAACTATACAAGAAACTGACAACTGTTGTTCAAGCAATTCACAACAATTCCTTTTGGCATAAACAATCAGATCTCCCCCTTACAACAAACTATTTTCCCATTATGATCTCAAAACACTTAAGTTTGTTTTAATCAAAATGGTTTTTCCGGAAAAAAAGTTTTGTTGATTTTACCACTTGTAAGTTAGGGGTTCATCACATTGTTCTCCAATCATTTCGAATGATAGTTAAATCAAGTTCAACTTAATAACCTTGATTAACCACTTGTAAGAATAACTATCAACCACTTGTAGGTTTACCTGTCAACCTTACCACTTGTAAAAAATAAAATATCAAGGAAATACCACTTGTAGGACGAAATTTCACAGTTGTGAATTTCTCAAGACGGATGCCGATTCCTACTCCACACTTACCAACCTGGGAGTTCCGGCTAGTCCACAACCTGTAAAATTTGACAGTTCTTAAGATTTTTCACAAAAACAATCTTTCAAAGAATGATGCCGATTCATGCTCTACGATTACCAACTTGGGAGCTCCGGCAAGTCAGGTTTTTAATCAAAAAATATATCCACCCAAGCCTGACCAGCCTTGGGTGATTCCGAGTTACCAACACTCGGTTTCTTACCTTCCATCTTCTTCTCATAATATTCCTTTACCCCTTTGACTTTTCCATCAATCATTTTTCCAAAAATATGTTTCACTTTGGGGTTAAAGGCCTTTTCAACATCAAATTCTTCCTTCTCAGAAAAGAATTGATTTGAAATCTAGACTTTTTCCAATCTTTTTTTTAAAATTTTCAGCCCTCAATGGTGGAAAATTTTCATCATCCATTGCAGGAACTGATTCTTCACCTTTTGATTCAACCTGTGGCTCCTCTGACTTTGTCGAATCAGATTCATTGCCAGAAGATAGCTCCTCTGATTTTGATGAATCAGAATCATTGCTAGAACTATCATCAGATTTCTTAACAACCCATTTTTTGTTGGATCGTCGTGTGACCCTAACGAGTCAAAACATCAAAAACAAAGGCGGAATCAATGTAATTGATGCAGCACAGCTTGTTTTCCTTTAATTATATTCTTATATTGATTTCCTGAGCTTTTACAATTCTGATAACAATTCGGCAACACCTCGGCTCTCAAACAATGGTCTCTAAT
Organism: Helianthus annuus; assembly: GCF_002127325.2. Classification (NCBI taxonomy): domain Eukaryota; kingdom Viridiplantae; phylum Streptophyta; class Magnoliopsida; order Asterales; family Asteraceae; genus Helianthus; species Helianthus annuus. The sequence continues at coordinate 90,300,315 of NC_035441.2, forward strand.
TCCGTTTTAAATGAATCAGGCACACATGTATTTATAGGCGAAGTAATTCCGCTTGAAACCGTCTCACGCGGAATTACGAGTTCAACCGGAATTACTAATTCCGTGCGGAATTAGTAATTTGGCTTGGAACTTCTAATTCCGTTTATAATGACACTAAACACATTTCAAGCGGAATTACCTAGAAACCTGTTTTCTCGATTTCCGTGCCCTGATCTATCTAGTACAACACAAGACTCTATAAAGACGAAGTTAACAGACATCAGTGCACCAACAGACTCCCCATTGGATGTTGACGAAGTATTTAGCATCCTGTCTTCAGTCTTTAGTCTTGTTTTATCGTTTTCTGCCTTAAATTGTCTTGACATTGTAAAGCATCCTTCAATCTTCTATCTTCAAACTCTAATCCTTCAATCTCCCCTTTGAGTGTTGATCATTGGATTCTGACTCCCCCTTTCGCAGACTCCCCCTCACGATATGCTGGGACTTTAATTCTGGTTCAAACTTTGACATTATCTTTACCATGGGGATCTTGACTCCAGTTTCCTGTTTCTCAAACATATAACATTACAAACTATACAATCTTAAACTTCCATTAACTGTTCATCAGTTTTAGAAATCCACGTAAGTATTCAGGTCCAAGTTAATGACCCTGATTACTCAATTTATCTACCAAGTCCAACTCAATGACCTTGGTTGATCTGTGACAAAAACAAACTGATTTTGTTTAAACATTTTCAAACATTTTCTGAAATATTGCAAGTTTCAAGTTAATGAACTAGTTTTAACTTTGCATTTTCTCAAATAACATATTAAGCTCCCAACTCATCCTCCAGCTTAGAATCTTTCTGCATCTGCTTCAACCTTCTGAATCTGAAGATCAACTCTCCACTTTGGTTTGTTAGAAAATAAAGCAGAAATGAAAAATCTTTTTGGATTTTTTAATAAAGTTTCTAAACTAGAAAATGAAATACAGAAATAGAATGCAGAATGTAAACTATTTACAAACATTTTTTTTTCAAGCGTGTTAGGGAATCATATCAGCTGACGACGAGTTACTACCAGCGTTAAGCTTGATAACATACTAAGTCTTAAACAATTCACTTAGATTGTCGATATGCTGATCCTCTTAAACTTTCATACAAACTTCAATCTGTTCAGGATACGATTTAGGTGAATTAAAAACTTAAACTTATATGTGTGTCCCACCTATTGAATATACTCCCGTATCCAGATCCCAATATTCAGTCTTACAGGTGAGTATACTTAGATAATATCTGTAAAGGGTTAAATGCGAAACCGTGAGAGCTCAGGTCAGAACTTCCGTTCAGCAGAGAGATGACGGTTCGACTTTAGGTGTGTTCCCTTAAGGGAATCTTTTCTTCAATAGCACATGATTAGTATTTTGCAATGTTTCATCATTTTTATGCTGAGGGCGATGCTTTTATTTCAAGCAAGCAGAAAGTATTTTACGGGGACTAGGCCATTGCTTCCGCAAAATCAGAAGTCCCGGGATAATACCTTAGATATCACTAAGTATAAAGACCTAGTATCTTAGAAAAAGGGACCTTTCAAACAAGATTTCAGGGGTTACCTATATATCCAAGATTTGTTCCCCACAAAATAAGCAAGTTTGAATTTTAGGTTTATATCCCAAACAAAATTTACTGAATGAATAAAAACCTATCGACATATCATCAGCGAGACTGTTTAAAAGCTTAAAATCTTTACAAATCTTTAGCGTACCGTAACTGTCAAGCTGATGTACTATCATTTTTCCCTTTTTACACAAGCTCTTTTTTAGTTTTCTATTGTTTTTTGGATTTTGAAATTTTCTCATGTTTTTTGGATTTTTGAATTTTTTACTATTTTTGTATTTTCTGAAAATATAATACTCCCCCTAAATACCAAAACAAGTAAAATATCGACAAACCATTGCAGATTGTTCCTCAACATCATCATCTACAATGTTATCCTCATCAACGCCAATAATCCCATCCGACATCGATAAAAGCTTCATACCATTTAGTTTTAAAAGATATTTAAAATGAGTTTTGTCAAATGCTTTGGTATGTAAATCAGCTTTCTGTTCGTCAGTGTGGATTTTCTCAATTCGTATCAACTTCTTCTCGAAGCAATCTCGGATGAAGTGATGACGAATTTCGATGTGTTTCGTTTTAGCGTGATGAACAGGATTTTTCGTTATACTTATTGCAGCCTCATTATCAACAAAGATAGGGGTGTTAAGAAATTGCAAACCGTAGTCGCGCATCTGTTGCTGGATCCACAAGATCTGAGAGCAGCAACTGCTAGCAGATACATACTCAGCTTCACATGTGGATAAAGCCACAGAGGTCTGCTTCTTACACTGCCAGGTGACCAAACGTGGTCCAAAGAACTGACAACCCGCTGTTGTTGATTTAGCATTAACTTTTTTGGATACCACAACCCCAATGATGGAGTTCCTTTCAGGTAGCGTAATATCCGTTTCACAATCACCATGTGCGAAGCTCTGGGGCTTGACTGAAACCGTGCTGCGAGGCACGTTGGATACATGATATCGGGTCTTGAAGCAGTTAAGTACATCAGCGATCCGATCATGGAACGATACATTGTTTCATCTACCCTATCTCCGAAGAGATCTGGGTTTATCCCATGGTTCGTCGCTAAAGGGGTTGAAGCTGGAGTAGATCCTGACATCCCAAATTTCTCTAAGATATCATGAACATACTTCGTCTGGTGTATGAAAATTCACTCAGGTAGTTGATCAACTTGAAGTCCCAAGAAGAATTTCATCTCCCCCATTGATGACATTTCGAATTTTTGCTTCATAACTGATTCAAAATCTTTGCACAAATTTTCATTTGTTGACCCAAATATGATGTCGTCCACGTATATCTGAACTATCAGAAGATGTCCGTCGACCTCTTTGGTGAAGAGAGTGGCATCCACTTTTCCACGGATGAAGCTGTTGGCTAGCAGGTGTTGAGACAATGTCTCGTACCAAGCTCTCGGGACCTGGTGTAAACCATACAACGCTTTATCCAGCAAATAAACCTTGTTTTTGTTGATTGGGTCGGTGAAGCCCGGTGGCTGTCCGACATATACCTCCTCTTTAACCTTCCCATAGAGAAACGCCGATTTAACATCTAACGGAAACACTTTGAAATTTTTCCACGATGCAAATGCCAGAAAGATTCTAATTGCTTCTAGTCGAGCAACTGGAGCATAAACTTCTGTGAAATCAATACCCTCCTGCTGACTAAAGCCTTGGACTACGAGTCGAGCTTTGTTTCGAATAATAACCCCTCGATCATCTCTCTTACATTTAAACACCCATTTTGTGTTAATTTTTTATGTGACCATCAGGCAAATCTACTAACTTCCACACTCCTAACTTCTCGAACTGGCTCAGTTCCTCCTGCATCGCATTGACCCAAGAATCTTCAGTTAAAGCCTCTTTGTATGTTCTCGGTTCAATCTGCGAAATAAAACAACTTTGTGAAAAATCAGTTTGTAAAGAAGCAACTGTTAAATAAAAACAAGTAAGCCCTTGGTCAATTTGTCGTCTTGTGCGAACGCCTGATTGCAATTCTCCTGTGATCAATTCCTCTGGATGGTATGAAAGTGTTCTTGGCATCACCTCGCCTGGAACATCTACCTCGCCTTCCAAATTCATGATATTCTGGTTTACATCGTGTTCACCGACTGGATTTGTTTGACTTGAAATCTGGATCTGCTCCCCCTCAGAATCTGAATCTCCACGATCAAATACTGGTCTATCATCAGATTCTTGATTATCATTGATTGCCGTCTGATTTTCAGGAGCTTGTTCCGAAGATTGTTGATTATCATCATGTTCACCAGCATTACTTGGACCGGCTTCATCATCATTTTGAGTTTGCTATCGATTTCTAGAATACTCAGCTGGAAATCTTTCTCCTGATGACTCATACTCTCTCAGAATATCCAACTCATCAAAGAACTCTGGTTCTTCTTCTTCCATGTCAAACGAATCCCACAGAGTATCGTAGTTAAAACGCCATGAGTCGCCTGGGTTCTGCGGTGGCATTGTGTAACCTTGACATTCAACAGTGTGTGCCTTAATAATCCGCTTCAACCTTGGAACAAGGACTCGCTTTAATGGACTTGAGTAACCCACAAATATTCCTTCAATGCTCTTTACACCAAACTTCCCAAAAGGCTGTAGAACTGTGCAGGGAGATCCAAACGGTTCTAAATACTTCAGGTTTGGTTTGCGGTTATTGATCAGCTCGAAACATGTCTTGTTGAATTTGTTTACAGTGAGAACCCTGTTGAGTGTATAGCAAGCGGCTGACACTGCTTCTGCCCAAAAGTTGATTGGTAGCTTTGAATCAACAAGCATCGTCCTGGCCGTTTCAATTAGTGTCCTGTTCTTTCGTTCTGCTACTCCATTTTGCTGTGGAGTGTAAGGAGCACTAAATTCTTACAGTATACCTCTCTCATCACAATACTCTTCCATCTTGCTATTCTTAAACTCAGTACCATTGTCATTTCTCATTCTTCTGATTCGTGCTTGGTACAAGTTTTCAATCTTTCTGAATAACGCCATCAAGCTTTCAAACGTCTCATCTTTAGACTTCAGAAAAGATACCCACGAAAATCTGGAATAATCATCAGTTACTATAAGACAATAGAGATCACGAGTTATGCTTTTGACATTCACTGGACCAAAAAGATCCATATGAAGTCTCTCTAAAGGTCTTGAGACTGAATTGACTTTCTTTTGAGGATGTGTTTTCTTCTTTTGCTTGCCTTTGACACAGCTAATGCACTCCCTATGACAACTGTGATCTGCAATCACCGTATAATGTAAAACAATGTCAGTTATCAATAAAACAATATGCTTTGATGTTATTATGTGTATTTTGGTGTTACTATATGCGCAATTGTGTTTATTAATTTTACAATATGATTCGATACCGATTTCAAGCTTTAAATCACTTTCTGGAAGATTATACGCAAACTGGTGCTTAAACGCAATCAGTTTAACGCGACATACACTCCGGAACTGTGACGTAAGCCAAACATACCCTAAATATCCCTTACATAACTTAGAAATAAGTTTCGAAGGATTCGGTATGGCGAAAACATGTTTATTTGAACTAAAGAACTAATTACGACAAAACTACGAAACGAACGTTGGTGACCACCCGGATAATATTTAAATCCCACAAATATTCTGTTATGATTAAGATCTTATTTTAATCAGGTTCGTGTTGAAAAATAAATTAAAACGCTTAAAAACGTTATTTTTCAAGTTTAAGCGCGTACAGCGTGTTTCTGCGCGACACAGTGCTTTTACTGCGAAACGCGGACAACGCAACCAGTCTTGGCAACTGAAATTTATGTCAGTAATATTTTGGCGAGTTTATTTTTATAGAATAATAAAAATAAATTAGAATGCCATAAATTGAGATTTGAACGCTTTAACGGAACGGTGTTTAACAAGACAACCGGACACTATCCGGGACACTAAAATTTGGCCACATACATTATTTTATTATTTCTAAGCTAGTTAGGGTCCCCGAATACCCTAACACCCGTTATATTTCACTACACACTAGTAACTTACTTAATCTTCTAACTAAATCAACTAGACATCTAACTATCTAGTTGGAAACTAATCACAACCCCCCCCCCCAATGAGCCGAACGGTTCCCCCATAGGGGACACCATCCACCAATTGTGATTATTTTATTCCAAGATGTCTAGTATCAAGCTTGCATATTACTTGTTGGTTAATGTCCTAACTTGGTTTATAAATAAAACCTTGAGTCCATCTACCACATTCATTCACTTCACAAGATTTTCATAAAGCTCTCTCTCCCTCCTTCCCTCTTGTTCGGCAGCCATCACACACCCACATCCACCCATTTCCAAGTTTCAATCTCGCCATTTTACATACAATCCAAGGTGCAAGAAGGTCAACAACGAAGCTTGGTGCGTTCGGAAGTCGAAGGACCGCTCTCGTTTTCTTTTATCCACCACTTTTCTACACTCGAACTCCCCTAGCCTTGTGCTAGTAGTAAGTTCCTTAGATCTTCATCTTGTTCATGTTTTTATGTGGTTAATGATGTTTAAAGATCAAAAAGATGGAAAGCCTAATGAACATAAACAAGTCTTGAAGTGTAACTAACTAAAGATGAAGTATGGTTAAAGTAGTGTTAAAATGATGAATGAAATATGATATTGCATGATAAATCTGTAATATATAAGTGATAATCTGTTGTAAGTATTGTTGTGATTGCTAAACATGTTAACGGAATCAACCGAACACACTTTATAATGTTAAAAGACTGAAAACAACTTGCTGATCTGCTTTTCCAGCCGCCTTTAACTGGCCGTAACCGCATCATAACTTAATAAAAAATGTATTTTCTGAAGTCTGGATTTATATAATATGAAATACGGTTCTAATGGCACCGGAATCATAATTTTTGGACTTTGTTTACTATTTTTAAAGAACCATTTCGTAACAGCAGCTTAAGCTGAATTTTTGCTGCTGAAATATGAGTCCTGTTTTCAGTCATAACCTGGATTCTGTGTAGGATTAGATCATGAAACTTATACTGTAGATGGTCACTGTTGTCGCCGTGATCCTCCAACTGGAATACGTTAAACGGACTTACGATTAAGTTTTAGTGAATTATTCCGTAGACTGCGATCAGAATGTAACAAATCTGATTGCAGTCGGGAAAACGTATTTTATTTTAAATATTGATAATGAACTAGACCCCGATATTTTTATACAATAATATTTGGTTCATGTAAGACATTTTGTAAAAATTTGGGAATTTATGGAATAAGTTAACCATTTTATTTAAATGTCCGAAAACAGTCCAGTTTCATATATATTAAAACAGAAATGACCTAAGTAGTATTTTGCATGTCAAAGTGTGGTTTTGATTATTAAAAATCATTCTTATTTAATTTAGGGCGGATAAACAATTGAGGGATTGTGTTAACATTTAAAAACGCACCCGAAGGTGAGTACATAGTTCCCCTATTTTACTGTTTTCAATTGTTTTGGGGTGATTCATATGTATCAAAACGATTTCGATGTTTTAACGATGGTTTCACAACGAGTAAGATGTTTATATTAAACTAATAACGATTTCTATAATGTGAACGAGCTTGTTGGTTGTAATTACATAACAAATGACATTCATTAATTTCGGCCAAACCGACCAGTATTAGGTTATGGTACCATAGGATCCGACAAATCCCGTTTTCAGACCGGACCCATGGTTATGTGTGGGTTAGGTGGGTAACGACCGAATCTAATGGTTGTTAACTTACCCTTTGGAGGTTTGTTAATGCGAAAACGAGTTGAACAATAGACGAGTCACACAGGTTTGAATGTTATTAGCGAGACAACCAAAAGTAGTTTCACGATCTAAAATGAGAATGATTTAAACGACTAAAGCGATGTTTAACCAATTAAACGATTTGGGTAAACAATTGGAAGCGATGCCACACAAACGAGGTTTTCGAAACGATATAAACTATACGAATTTTATTACGAGAATGATTTACGATTTGGTTTATGAAAAACAAATGTTTTGGGTAAAGATTCACGGCTTCGAGGTTTATAAATTATAACCAAACTATTTTGATTCGGTTATTCATTTTACGATACAAATATTTTATAAAACAAGGTTTTCTAATGACAATTAATGAGGTTGCACAATTTATTCCATCGTATAAATGAGCCATGAATCTGACACTCTCACAAAACCTATGTACTCGCCAACATTTCTTTGTTGACTTAGTTTTTACATATGTTTCAGGTGAAGTTGCTTAGTGTTGATTGCGAATAGGAAACATGCTCACTTAGGACCGGACGAGGCCTTAGTGATTTAATAATGATATTAGTCTATGTTTGATTTGCTTATTTAACTTTAAAACAATGTTTAATATTTAATGAAATGAAACTCTCCGTATCCATGGTTTGAAACAATAATTCTGTTACAACACTCCCCGGCGTTTCCGCCACGATTTGTCGTTTTACGTGGTCGGGGTGTGACACTCCCCTTCCAGATGAAAATCTTTTATATGAACACCAGTAACCAAATCATTGTGCACCAGATGATTCATTTTTCGCAAATGTATATGACCCATTTTTCGGTGCCACAATTGTGATTCTTTCTCTGTTGCTCTAGACATAAAACAATGAGCCTGACCCGTGGTTGTAGTTGCTACACTCATATCCAACATGTACAGATCATTGACTCTTGGTGCTCTTATGATAATCCATTCTTCGGGAACAACAAATCCTGGTTTCAATATCAGACATTCTTTGTCTGTAAAGTGCGTTGTATATTTTCTATCACAGATTTGAGAAATACTCAGCAAATTGTTCTCCAGCTCGGCAATGTAGTTAACTCTTTCAAACGTTACAATACCATTGGATAACATTCCTTCTCCAATTATCCTACCTCCTTGATTACCAGCAAAACCTACATAACCTCCATTAAAACCTCTAACATCGTACAGCAGGGTCTTCTTCCCAGTCATGTGCCTAGAAGCTCCACTATCCATAATCCATCGTGAAACGGATCTCGGAAGCTCCTGCACATTTCAAAAACACTTTAGTTAGATTTTGATGCCACCCAAGCCTCTTTTGACTCAGGTAGCTGGACATCAATGACAGTTCTTTTGGTGATCAATGGTGGAAAATTCTTTTCATTCATTTTCAAGCTTTCTTCAGATCCAATCTCAACCTCTTTATATAGAAAGAATTCTTGTTTCGGAGGTTGACCAGATGATTGGTCTTTTTTCTTCACAGACTTCATTTCAGATGTTGATTTTTCTTTTTCAAGTTTCTTATAGAAATCCAAAGGTACATACATCTTCTTAGTCGAAGATGATGATTTTGTAGTCTCAGACACCTTTGGTTTCGGAGAACTTGTTTTCTGTTCAACAACTTTTGGCTTCCATGTATGTTGAGATGACGCAACCCGTTCGTAAAACTTGTCATTTTTAGTTACCACGTTTTTAACAGGTTCAGTTTTGACTTTGATGTTTTCATTTTTCAAAACCTTTTTCTCAACAACCAATGGAGCTTTCCCTTTTGTATCAACCTTCCTTTTCTGAATCTCAACAACTTCAGTCTTAGGCTTCAAATTGGTACACTTTCGTGCAATATGTCCAACTTGATTACATTTGAAGCATGTTCGGGTGTCAACTACCCGACTTGTGCCTTCAGACTTAGACTGTGAGGCCTTCTTCTCAAAGAACTCTTTGTTTGATTTTGAAAAGATTTTAGATTCTTCATCAGAAAGTGAACTCGAACTTGAACTTTTCACAGACACCTTTTTCTCAGCAAACTTCTTGTTTTGAACATTCTTTCTTTGATAATTCTTACAACCCTGATAACCACCTGACCATTTGTTTTGTTTGTTGTTATAAAAACGCGGTGGAACAACAGGTTTCTTGTAGCAAGCTTTATCTTTTTCAAGATTCATTTGCCTCTTTTTTTGTTTCAACCCTTCAATTTCCGACACATCAATCTCAATCAACTTGAACACATTTGTCAATTTAGCAACATTAATATTCTCCAGTGGAAACTCAGAATCCAAATACAACTTATCCGATCCCGACATCTTGTACATGACAAGAGTAGGTTCTTCATTTAAGTTGTTTTTGGATTTTGGTTTCGGAATGTATTTGTTCAAAAAACATTCATCTTCCTCAGTAGTGTCACTTTCAGATTTCAAAACATTTTCAGCCATGCTTTTAACAATTTCATTTTGAACACTATCGTCATCGGAAGATGAAGTGAATGTGACATCAATTGTGTCCGGAAGTTTCACTTCATTAGCATCTTCATCATTAACCAACCCTGATTGTTTCTTTGAATAATTGTTTAGAACTGGTGGTGGAACTTGATGATAACCCACCCCGGTTCCATTAGAGTATACATCTTCGCCTGCTTTGTTCTTTCCAATTGGTTTGGGGACAATATGTTGGAGAACAAAGCTTGCGGAGTTGTAACTGCTCAGTTTCAACTGGATGCGTTCATTTTCAATTTTAGCTTCTTGAAACTGAAGCTTCAACTTAGCAATTTCATGCAGTTGCTGGTTGATTAACACTTCTTTCACTCTAAGAACTCCTGACAGTTGAAGATTTTCTTTGGTTGTCTTACCATTTCTTTCATCAGAATCTTTAACCGTTTGTTTTAGCTTCTCAAACTTTTCTGAAATCTGACGATTTTCAAAAACTAACTTTTTGTTTTCTTTCCTAACTCTTTCTATGTCATTTTTATCATTTTCGATTTTCTCAGTTAATTCTTTTAATCTGTCATTTGAAGCTTTCAACAATTTATCACCGTTTAAGATCTGATCTTTAACACTTCTGACTCTACCAGTCAGTTCTTCAACTTTCTTACCACTGAGGTAAGTGATTGTACCACAAACTTTGCACTCTTTCATGCAATTTTTGCAGTCGTTCTCAGATTTAATTTTCTTACCTGATTCATGTGTATCATTCGATCTGACCTTATCTTTGGAATCAGTTCCAGAACTAGAATCTACCTCTAGTTCTTTTGCAGCAAGAAATTTTTCAGCCATCTTCTTCAAGTTTTCAGCGGTGAATTCTTGTGATGTATCAATGATCCCATCATCAATCTTCTTTGGCTACTGCTCTCTTTCTTTCTCTTTTTCTTTCTCATCAGCTTCCCCTCCCCACCATAATTTTTGCCATCCTTCTTCTTCTTCTTCTTCTTTAGCAATTTGTTGAATCATAGTATCAAGACTAATGGACTTTGGATCAACAGCAATGTTTCCTATGGGATCAAGATAACATTCTGTATCAGCATCCCATCTCTTCGCCTTTTTAGCTTCATTGAATGTAGAAGACATTCTGATCATCCTGGTTTGAGCTTTCATCTTTCTGTTGACGAATTTTACTTCTTCTATTCTGTTGTCTTTGAATGGAACAGGCTTTGCCACAAACGCATACCCTACCGCATCCTCTTCTGGTAGCAATTCGCTCCAGTCAAAACCTTCATCATCATGAATAATAGCAAGAGCTCTAGATTTTTCTTTGGGGGTTTCCTAGAGCTGCTTCATTCTGGGCGGTTCTGATTTGTTCTGATGATAAATCGCTCTTTTGTAGTAATCTTCACGAAATGGGTTTGCAGTATCATCAGCTGGTGCGTTACGACATTCTCTTTTGAAATATCCTTTTTGTTTGCACCTGAAGCACGTGACTTTTGATTTATCAAAGCCAAGTTTTGTGGACGGCCCTCCGATAGAATGTCTACCAGTAATCTCCAAGAACCGTTGTGCTCGTCGGACTGCACTAGCCATACACCACCTTATGTCGATCAACTCCATCTCTTCCGGGTCGATCTAATCGTAATCCTCCTTGGTGAGGTTAGTGTTTCCAATCTTGCCTGCCACAAGGCTCTCATATGACTCTAGCACAGAAGCTAAGAACACCATCTGCTGCTTTGCTGATGAAATTTTGAGCGTTCTTTAAATCCACAGCAATGTTGCATTGAAACAAGTTCTTTGAAGATGATTGGCTTGAAGTTGACGAAGAACCACTATGAAAACCACTGCTTGAACTCTCTTTACTTGATGTGTTGGAATTTTCAGCAGAGAAAGCTGTCTTAGGAGATATATTCTTGGGAATCATACTTTTTGGATAATACAGCTCCACATTCTGCTGATATGAGGAAAGATTGACTTTGTTTGATTTCTTTATCTCCAATTCATGACTTTCCAGTCTTTCAATCAACAAATCAACCGTCAGATCCTCCGACTTGATTGTATTCTTCAACATCAAGGCAAAGTATTGCCAATCCATCTCATCCGGCAATGAGTCAAACAATTTGTTAACTAATTCTTCTCGAGAATATACAACCCCGTGTCTTGCCAGCTCCAACTTCAAATGTCCAAACCTCTCAATCATCTTAGAAAAATTCATTTTTTATAAAACCAAATAAATCAAACTCTTTTCTTAACAATTTCTTTTTGTTTTTGACTATCTCAGCACTACCCACACATTTCACTCTTAACTTTTCCCAAAGATCTTGAGCATTTGTGTACTAAATCAAAGATATTATGTCGTCTCTGATAGACTGATGAAGCAATGCAATGCACTTTTGTTCAGAAAAAAATTTTCTATATCTTCAGTGTGTGTCAGATTTTCACCATGTTGTCCTCCATTATTGAATCCGTTCTTTAAACTTTTCCAGCTTGGATACGCAAACGCTTTCAACCACTCTTCAAATCTTTTGGCCCACCTATTATATTCTTCAATCGCCATCAACTTTGGAGGTTTGTTGTATGTGCCGTATGCACTCTCCACACTTAAAGCATCAGATAAAGTTTTCTTCGCACTCGAAGTGTCCTCATTGGTGTTGTTTGAAGTATCATCTCCGGTGTTTCCCGCAAAGGCAAACATGTCACTAAAAGGATTCATAAACTCATCCATCTTTCAAGTACCTGAAACAGTCAACAAACACTTAGAAAAATTTTTGGAATTTTGAAAAGTAGCTTTCAAACGGAATCAGTTGAAGCGGAATTGCTTCAAACGAAATTACCACTCAAACGGGATTATAGATTTCAAACGGGATTACCAATTTCAAACGATATTATCAAACAGAATCTAATTCCGTGCGGAATTAGGTCAATTTCAAACAAAATTAGGCCAACTGAAACGGAATTAAGTTCTTTGAAGCGGAATTAGTAATTCCGTTTGAACTTTCAAGCGAAATTAAGTACCAAGTGTAATTCCGTGCGGAATTACAGTGAAATTTTCAAACGAAATTAGTATGACGTCAGCATTTTCGAATCTGTTTTCAAGCGGAATTAACAATTTGACAAGTTTTAGATCGATTTTAAGTCCAATACTTTCAAGGATCACTTAAAACTGTGTTTCACTTGATATATGTGAATTTTAAGTCATTTCAACCGTTAAATTTTGTTCAAATCAGAAAAAAGGTGTAGAAGTGAGAGAATCCGATGAAATCAAGCTGAATTGGTATGAACTCCTCGTCCTGAGCTCTGATACCACTTGTTGGATCGTCGTGTGACCCTAACGAGTCAAAATGATGAGTTCAACATCAAAAACAAAGGCGGAATCAATGTAATTGATGCAACACAGCTTGTTTTCCCTTACTTATCTTCTTTTTTGGGTAAAGTCCCTTACTTATCTTCTTATATTGATTTCCTGAGCTTTTATAATTCTGATAACAATTCGGCAGCACCTCGGCTCTCAAACAATGGTCTCTAATTCCGTTTTAAATGAATCAGGCACACAGGTATTTATAGGCGAAGTAATTCCGCTTAAAACCGTCTCACGCGAAATTACGAGTTCAACCGGAATTACTAATTCCGTGCGGAATTAGTAATTTCGCTTGGAACTTCTAATTCCGTTTGAAATGACACTAAACACATTTCAAGCGGAATTACCTAAAAACCTGTTTTCTCGATTTCCGTGCCCTTATCTATCTAGTACAATACAAGACTCTATAAAGACGAAGTTAACAGACATCAGTGCACCAACATTTTTGATTGTCAAGATTTGCTTTTCTCTTGGAAAACCTCTTTGAACATTCACCAACTTCAAACTTTGAGTTTTTGAAAACAATAAACGGTTTAGTTGGTGATTCACTTTCAATCATTTTTTCTTTCATTTTACAAGATACTCCCTTTTTTGAATGAGTTGCCTTGGAACAATCCTTGGCAATATGACCAGCTGTGTTACATTGGAAACAGGTCCTCGTCTCTTTCTTCTAAACAACTTCATTCTTTATTTCATCTTGCTTCTTCGCAAGGAAGTCTGCTTCCAGAATGAACTTTTCATTTCTTTTTCCGAGCTTGCACCTGATACAAATACAGTTTTTGGTTTATAAATTTTCTCATTTTTACGATTTTCTGGTGGAATAAATCCCAAACCTTTTTTTTTGAAATTACCGTTATGGTTTGGTTTCTTTTGAAAACCAGAACCAGAACCGTAACCCTTTTTCTTGTTTTCTCTTTGTTTAACTCTTGAGGTGTATTTTGTAGGTTTTTCTGAAAGATTTACATCTTTTATTTTAGAAATATTAATTCTGTAAGTTTGAAAACCTTTTTTATCATTTCAATTTTGACACCTCTTATTGGAAATTCCTCATCAGAATATAATTTGTCAGAATCATTCAAAGTATATGCCACTTTGAATGTTTCATCATTCAAATTAGATTTTGATAACAGGAATTCTTTATTACAAGCTCTTTTGCCCTGTTTGACGGTTTGACTCAGAGTGCGGGACTCAGACTTTGACTCTGACATAGACTCCGACTTTGACTCCTCTGTTTCATCGTTATCTAACACATGATCCACCACTTTCTTCATCAATTGAGATTGTTGATCAGTGTCAGATGATGTGAATGTGACATCAATGTTTTCTGGCAAATTAACTGATGGTTCAGATTCCCACTTTAAGTTGGTTGCCTTTTTGACTCTTTCTGAATTTGGATTTCGTGGCGAATATCCATTTTCAAGCGGGGGTGGACACTTTTCGTAACAGACACCTTGTTTCTTACCAGAATTCTTCACTTTATTACTCTTCTTCTTTTCAGAATTCTTTTTCTCAGATGTCTATTCTTCTGTGTCTATCTTTTTTCCTTCAGAAATGTCTTCATCAAAAGCCTTCATGCCTTCTACAGTTGGATAAATCCTGTCAATGACATAAGAAGTACATGAGTAACTTTTTAACAATCGATTAACTCTTTCTGTTTCAATTCTTTGTGTTTCTAGTTTTTGTTCCAAAACAGCACACTTCTCGATGTAATTGTTTACTACTTACTGCTTTGTCATGAAAGCTCCTTGAAGTGTCTTCATAGCTATTGCTTGTTCACTGCTTGATTCATTGTATTGATTCATGGCTTTGTTCAGAACATCGTATGATTCTTTCAACCTGTTCATGTTGTTAATCAATTCTCTATTTTCCTTCTTGATAATCTCATAGTTTTCACAATTTACTGGAATCTTTCGTGCATCAGCTTCTACATCAATTTTGAATTCTGGAACTTTCTTTACTTTTCTCTTGATTACTGGAATTTCTTCATTATCACTGCTGACTGGGGTTTTAACTTTCTTCTTTTTCTTTCGAGCTTTTTCATCATCACTATCACTCTCTTCTAACATTCTTGTTGGTGCACTACGTCTGTCGACTACGTCTTATATCGAGTCTTGAGTTGTATAGATTAGATATGGCACAAAATCCTAGAAACATGAGATCATATAGGTTCGCTTATGTGTCATGAAGTTAGGTTCGCTTATGTGTCATCATATAGGTTTCGCTTATGTGTCATTCATACAGGTCCGCTTATATGTCAAGAAGTTAGGTTCGCTTATTTGTCATGATGTAGGTTCGCTTATACGGACATGACCGTATAAGCGAAACCTGTTGGCCTATATAAGGGACACTTTCAAGCGAATCAAAACATATAGTTATAGGTGTATTCTTCCGGCAAGCCACGAAGTGCTGCCGAAGTGCTGTCAGAGTCTGTAAACGTTATCAAGATTAATACAACAGCAATTTAAAGTGAATCTGGCTGAAATCGCACCAAATCATTAGTTTCCGCCTCTTGATTTGGATAGGAATTCTTCTGATCGACTCAAACAGGGCCGAACACGATCCTACAAGTGGTATCAGAGCTCAGGAAGAGGAGTTCTTGTCATTTCAGCTGCATTTCATCTATTTTTCTACACTTTCTTCAATATTTTAAAATTTTTTACGGTAAAATCAGCTCAATTTCACACATTGCACTCGGAATCATGTATTAGTAAACCCTTGAAAGTTTCACATTTAAAATCGACCTAGAAAGTAGGATTTTTGGGGTTTCTTTTATACGAGCATGTTCAAAAAAGTGACATCAGCAGATAGGTTCGCTTGAAGGAACAGGGTAGTTTCGCTTTTGTGAACGAAAATGTCAGTAGTTTCGCTTCAGTGACAGTGTAGTTTCGCTCCAAGGGACATTTAGTTTCGCTTCAGTGTCACCTAAGTTGATAGTTCCGCTTCAAAATGCATCAGTAGTTCCGCTTTTGTGTTCATCACAGGTCCGCTCCAAAGACACTTAGTTGTAGTTCCGCTCAAGAGATCCGCTTGAACAGACACCAGGTAGATCCGCTTGAACAGACATCAGGTAGATCCGCTTGAACAGACAACTTGTAGTTCCGCTCGTGTGACAACTTTGTGGTTCGCTTATTTGGTTAAACTTGGTTTCGCTCATCTGTTCAAACAAAAGTTCCGCTCCAAGGAACAAACAGTAGATTCGCTTATAGTGACAGCTAGTGTTTCGCTTAAAAGAACATATTGCCTAAATTTGGAAATTTTGTGAACTTTGAACCTTGACAAATGCACACTGAACTCTATAATGCATTTGCTAGCCCGATTTCTATTACTCAGAATGCTTTGATTGAACATGAAACCGGAACGTCGTAGAAACCACCTAAACTCATGGATATTGATGATTATAACGTGTGGTCTGAACGATTTGGAAACTGGGTTGAGGCTTATCACCTAGATGCGTGGGAACACACTGAAGAGCCATATGTTAGACCCACGACAAATGGTGTGCAATTAACAATTCGAGAAATGAGTACGGAAGATAAAAATAAATATCGAGATGAAAAATTGATGGTGAGTCTGCTTCAGCAAGCGATAAAGGAAGATATCTTGATATTGCTTCAACATGATGGAACAGCTTATTCAATTTGGACAGAATTGGAAGCAAAATTTGTTGGAAGTGATGATATGCTCAAAAATAAGATGTCTCTCATGAAGAAAGAATTCGATTTATTCCGTGGTTTGAAAACTGAAAACACCAAGCAGATAATTGATAGATATTGTAACTTGGTGAGAAATATGACAAAACTTGGAATTAAGAAAGATACTGATGAATTGATTGAAAAACTTGCAGATGCGCTACCACATGAAACATGGGGAACGTTTCTGATGATGCTGAGATCCAACAGAAAAGATTACAAGAATATGACACTGGGAGATTTCATCAAACACCTGGAAGCTCAAGAGATGGAGCAGAGGAAGATAGCCAAGATGAAGAATTACGATGGAGAACAAGACATCAGCTTATACTACAAGAGTGGTGTTCCTGGAACGACAAGTCATTCTCCAAAAATTGAAACCGCATTCAGTGTGAAAGATTCTTCTGAAAAGAAGCCATCCCAAGGATCAAGCAGCACAAGATTTTCATCATTCGATCCAAACATTTCTGTAACAAAGAATGGAAGAAAACTTCACTGCAATATTGTTCTTAGTCTTGAAAATGATCAAGATTACACTGAAGAGATTGCTAAAAATCAAATGTCTTTGTTGGGAATGGTTCTTGAGTCTTATAGTAGTTTTGTGGCCGGAAAGATTGGTAATCCAATGCTCACGAAAGAGAATTACGATCAAATTGATGCTGAAGAGATGGAATTAATGGACATCAAATGGTGCATGGCTAGTGTGATGCGACGAGCTGAGAAGTTTAAACAAATTACGGGAAGAGATGATTTCCGTGATGCAAATGTTTCAACTTTAGGCTTTGATAAATCTAAAGTTACGTGTTTTCGTTGCAGAGAAAAGGGGCATTTCAAGAGGGAGTGCAAAAATCGTGAAGTTAATGGAGCCCAGAATCCTTTCGGAAACAACGATTATCACAAAAAGGCGATTTATCATCAAGTCACACCACCAGCACAGCATCAGGCACAAACTGCACACGGGAGAGATGTGATTGACGGGTCTAAAAGAGCTTGTCTAAGCAAATATGAGAATTTTAGCTGGGATAAATATCTTCCAACAAACAGCAAAGTGCGTTTGGCAGAACAAGATGATGAAAAGTTGGCTGAAGGTTTCTGTTGGGACGATTTTTGCCCAGATAAAGATCTCATGACCAAAGAGATGTCCAAAAACACTTCAAATGTTAATGCTTTCATTGCTAATGCCTATGATTTGAAATGTGCAGAAAGAAGCAGAAAAGTCATAGAAGCTGCTGAAGCAAGACGGAGAAAGCTTGAAGAAGAGGAAGAAGAGGAAGAGAGATTAAAAGCTGAAGCTGAAGCTGAGAGAAAGAGAAGAGCTGAATTTTTTCAATCAAACAGAAAAGTCAAAGAGGTTCCTGAATTTGAAGTTAAAGTTGATGCAGAACCTGTCAAAGTTCCTGAAAAGTGCATGAATTGTGATTCTTTAATCAAGCAGAACAATGAGTTGCTGCATAATATAAACAGACTGAAAGAATCCTATGATACAATAAACAGAGAAATCAACAAGTATACTGATTCGAGTGGTGAACAAGCTGTGGCAATGAATACATTGAAGATAGCGTACCTTAGACAGCTTGATGATGCCAATTTTCATATAAAGAAATGTGCTGATCTGGAGTTGGAGTTAGCAACACAAAAGATAGAAACTGAGAAAGTTAAAAAATTATTAGAAAGTTACTCATGTTCTACTTTTGTTGTTGACAGGATTTATCCGGTTGTGGAGAATTTGAAGACGTTTGAAGAAGTGAAGACGTTCGAAGAAAAGAAATTTGTGACAAAAGACGAAGAAAAAGTGAAGACTTTTGGTAAGAAATCAAGTGTGGTCTATAATAGATGTCCGCCCCCGGTCGAAAATGGATATTCACCTCGAAATCCAATTTCTGAGAGAGTCGAAAAAGCAATAAACTTAGAATGGGAGTCTGGACCATCGGATAACTTGCCAGAAAATATTGATGTTACATACACGTCATCCGACACTGATCATGAGTCAAAGTTGATAAAAAGTGTGGTTGATCAGGTGTTAGATAAAGATGACAGTGAGGAGTCCAAACCCGAGTCAAAGTCTGGGTCCAATGCGTCAAAGCCGACATTCAAAAAGGACAAACGGGTTTATGATAAAGAGTTTTTGATGTCAAAATCTAATTTGAATGATGAATCATTCAAAGTAGCATATACTTTGAAAGATTCTGACAAATTATATTCTGATGAAGCTTTTCCAATAAGAAGTGTCAGACTTGAAATGATTCAAAAGGTTTTCAAAATAACAGAAATTAATATTTCTGAAATAAAAGATTTAAATCTTATCGGAAAACCTAAACAATACACTTCAAGAGATCAACAAAGAATTAACAAGAAAATGGGTTACAATTGTGGTTATAGTTTCCAAAAGAAACCAAACCATAATTGTAATTTCAAAAAGAAAGGATTAGGTTTTGTACCACCGAAAAACTATAAAAATGAAAAAATGTATAAACCAAAAACTATGTTTGTTTCAGGGAAAACGTCAGAGGCTGAAAAAGAACAATCATTCAGAAAGCAGACAAATCAGGAATTCCTTGCCAAGAAGCAAGAAGAACTGAAGAAGAATGATGTTCCAAAGAAGATTGAAAAGAGAACCTGTTTTCAGTGTAAAACTGTTGGTCATGTTGCAAAGAATTGTCAAAAGATATTCAAGCCAAAACAGGAAGTCTCTGGTAAAATGAAAGAAAAGGTTGTCGAGAAGACTGAACTGTCAACCCGGAAGTTTACTGGATTTGAAAATTCAATTTTTGAAAAAGGAGAGTGTTCAAAGAGTGCTTCAAAAAGAAAAGAAAATGTAAAAAATCAAAAATGGGTTGTGAAAGGTTCAGGTAACAATTCTGGTGATGAATCTGATTCCACAAAATCAGAGGAGCCACGTGTTGAGAAAAAGGTTGAAAGAAAAGTTCCAACTATGAACGATGAAAATTTTCCACCTTTGCGTGCTGAAATTTTTTTGAAGAAAGTTGGAAAAACAGAAATCTCAAATCAATTTTATTCTGACAAGAAGAAATTTGATGTTGAAAAGACTTTTAACAGAAATGTGAAACGTATTTTTGGATAAATGGTCAATGGTAAGGCCAAAAGTGTCAAAGATTTTTATGCTTTTAAACGACGTGTTCACAAGTCTGTTGAAAGAAAAGATGATAAGATTGTTACACCCAAGGAAGGTCAGGCTTGGGTGGATATATTTTTCAAAGAATAAAAACCTGACTTGCCAGAGATCCCAAGTTGGTAATCGTACATCATGAATCGGCATCATTCTTTATCATGTTTGTATAATGTGTTTGAGAAGTTTGCAGGACTTGCCGGAACTCCCAGGTTTGTAAGCGAGGAGTAGGAATCGGCACCTTGAGAATTCAACCAACAGATGGTAATTGGTTGAAAAACAGGTTTGAAGATTTGTTTATGCATATCTGCATATGGTAAATCAAGGACATTAATTTGTACTTGAATTTTTACTACAAGTGGTTGAAAGACAATATGATGAAACACATCCCCGAATTTGTTAATTGACAAATCTACAAGTGGTAAAATCCATCAAACTTATTTTCCGGAAAAACCATTTTGATTGAAACAAACTTGAATGTTTTGAAATCATTATGGGAAAATAGTTTGTTGTGAAGGGGAGTTCTGATTGTTTAAGCCAAATGGATGGAGAATTGAGGCGATTCGATATCAGTTGTCATGTATTGTACAGTTTGTTTTCAATTTTCATTAGATGTATTTGAATTTTAGGGGGAGAAAGAAATTTTAGAAAATCCAAAAACATCAGAAAATTTGAAAAAGACAAAAACATGATAAACTGAAAAATGAGCTTTGGTTGCATATAAGAGGAAATGATAGTACATCAGTGGACTATCACAGCATGCTAAAGAAATGTAAAGTCACAATGTGATAAACAATCTTACTGTGGATGTGTCAGTAGGTTTTCGCACATTTAGTAAACTGTAAAGAGATATAAACCTAAATTTCAAACTTTCTTATTCTGTGGGTTAACAAAACTGCTTGGATATATAGGTAACCTCTGAAATCTTGTTTGAAAGGTCCCTTATTCTGAGATACTAGGTCTTTATACTCAGTGATATCTGGGGTATTATCCCGGGACTTCTGCTGTATGGAAATACTGACCTAGTCCCCGGATAATGCTTTATGCAAAAAGCTTTGAAATATAAGCTCGCCCTCAGCATGCTGATGAAACAATAAAATTGATAGTCGCTGCTGTTGTAATCAAAAGATCCTCTAAAGGGGACACACCGAAAAGTCGAAGCCGTCATCTCTCTGCGTATAAGGAAGTATCGACCTGAGCTCTCACGGCCCTCACACATAACCCCTTTACAGATATCATCTGTGGTATACTCACCTGTAAGACTGAATATTGGGATCTGGATACAGGAGTATATTCAAGTAGTGGGACACACGGATAAGTTTAGGTATCTAAGACACTAATTGCGTATCTCGGAACAGTTGAAATCTGTGTGAAAATTTAATTGGACAAACATACTGACAATCTAGGTAAATTGTTTAGAGCTTAAAATGAAATAAAGCTTAACGGTGTTGATGATATGTCTCAGAAACTGATATGATCCTCTTGCACGAACTCACAAAAATATTGTCTGTAAATATTTCATTTCTGCATTGTTTCGTGTTTTTACAAGTGGTGTTAGTTACTTTCTTCCAGATAATCCAAAAAGATTTTAGTGTGTTTTAGCATAAATTTTTGTAAAATCCAAAAAGATTTTCAACAACTGGTGTTGAGAAGCTGATTTTTGAAGTTCAAAGTGCTGAACATGAAGAACAGGTTTGGGAGAGTGTATGTGATGTTGTTAAGTTTGCTTGAAAAGAGCCAGTAAAAGATCCTGTATGTAAAATTATTTCTGGAAACTCTTGCAAAAGTTTCTAAAAGTTTGAAAGTTTAATCTTTAAAGAAACTTATGTGAAGGTAGAGATTGTGCAGGTAAATGTGTGCCAGGTGACTATTCTGTGATGGAATAGAGCCAGGTATCGATCTTGAAGATAAATTTTGAAGCTGTGAATTCTAGATTACGATCCAAGTAGATTGAGAGGGGGAGTCTAAAGACACCGTGTCAACATCCGAGAGAGAGGAGTTTGTTGATAATGAAGATAGAGTTTGCGGATTCTTGCAATGTTAAATTCTTCAGAGGAAGATTGAAGACTGATAAAGACTGTAGGTTGACAATCGAAGACTCCGTCAACATCCGAGGGGGAGTCTGTTGGTGCACTACGTCTGTCGACTACGTCTTATATCGAGTCTAGAGTTGTATAGATTAGATATGGCACGAAATCCTAGAAACATGAGATCATATAGGTTCGCTTATGTGTCATGAAGTTAGGTTCGCTTATGTGTCATCATATAGGTTTCGCTTATGTGTCATTCATATAGGTCCGCTTATATGTCAAGAAGTTAGGTTCGCTTATTTGTCATGATGTAGGTTCGCTTATACGGACATGACCGTATAAGCGAAACCTGTTGGCCTATATAAGGGACACTTTCAAGCGAACCTAAACATATAGTTAGAGGTGTATTCTTCCGGCAAGCCACGAAGTGCTGCCGAAGTGCTGTCAGAGGCTGTAAACGTTATCAAGATCAATACAACAACAATTTAAAGTGAATCCGACTGAAATCGCACCAAATCATTAGTTTCCGCCTCTTGATTTGGATAGGAATTCTTCTGATCGACTCAAATAGGGCCGAACACGATCCTACAATTCTCAAGTGCATTCGTTTTGCATAATAATCATCATCATTATCACTATCTTCAGCAACTCGAGCAACAAAAGCTTTGTGACTTGAAATTTTGTTCGGATCATAATCATCCCAACTGAAATTTGCCCAGCTAAAGCCTTCTGGCAATTTTTCATCGTCTTGATTGATCAGACATGCTTTGTTGTCAGTCGAAACATATTTGTCCCAACTGAAACCCGTTGAAGATTTTTGATCATCTTGATTCACCATACAAGCCCTCTTTGATGGTTCTTCAATCTCCTTCCTAGCATGAGCAGTTTGTGGTTGTTGAGCGACTTGATGATAAATTGCTTTCCGATAATAGTCATTGTTGTTGTTGAATGGATTTTGAACTCCACTTGCTTCGCGATTCTTGCACTCTCTCTTGAAGTGTCCTTTTTCTCTGCAACGAAAACAAGTGACTTTAGATTTATCAAAACCCAAAGTAGAAACGTTTGCATCATGGAAATTATCTCTTCCCGTAATTTGTTTAAACTTTTCGGCTCTCCTCAACACGCTCGCCAAACACCACTTTATATCCATCAATTCCATCTCTTCAGCATCTATCTGATCGTAATCCTCTTTTGTCATCATTGGATTCCCGATCCGACTTGCTACTAAGCTCCCATAGGGTTCTAATACAGTCCCCAACAAAGACATGTGACTTTTTGCAACTTCTTCAGAATATTCCTGATCATTCTCAAGATTTAGTACAATGTTGCATTGTAATTTCTTGCCATTCTTGTTTGCAGAAACATTTGGATCAAATAATGGATATGACGAAAAACTTGTTTTGCTGTTTGATCCTTTAGAAGATCCTCCAGATGAACCCTTAGCATTAAATGCTGTTTCAACCTTTGGTGACATGTTTGTGGTTTTATCATTTATTCCTGCTTTGTAATACAACCCAATATCTTGTTCACCATCAAAATCCTTCATTCTTGAGATCTTCCTTTGTTCCATCTCTTGAGCTTCCAATTTCTCAATGAACTTGCTCAAAGTTAGATTGTTAAACCCTTTCTTATTTCTTAACATCATCAAGTAAGTTCCCCAAGTTTCATGTGGCAATGCATCAGCCAGTTTCTCAATCAACTCTTCATTATCCTTTGTGATACTTACCCTCTTCATGTCTACTAACAAATTGCAGTATCTTTCAATTATTTGTTTTGTACTTTCAGTTTTCAAACCACGAAATAGATCAAACTCCTTTTTTAGAAGCGATTTTTTGTTCTTAATCATTTCTTGACTTCCAACAAACTTAGATCTTAACGCTTTCCAAATCGAATATGCACTCCCACTGTATTGCAATAAAACCAAGATATCTTCTTTCACAGCTTGTTTCAATAAACTGATCATCATTTTCTCATTTTTGTATTTCTTTTTCTAATCAACACTCAAATCTTTGATTGCAATCTTCTCTTCGTCATCATTCCTTGGTCTAACATATTTCGTTTCAACACATTCCCAAGCATCCAAATAATTTGCTTGCACCCAATTCTCAAAACGTTCTTCCCATCCTTTGTATTCCTCGATGTTCATGAGCTTAGGCGGTTTTTGCATAGTCCCTGTTTCATTTTCCAACATTGCTTGCTGAGTAATGGTAATCGGAGTAGCAAAGGCGTTATAAAATTCCTCTTCCATGTTTAGTTTTTCAAAGTTCACAAAATCAGACAGTTCAAACGAAATTATCCTTCAAACAAAATTCCCTTTCAAGCGAAATCACCCTGTTCAAACGAAATAGCAGCTTTGGAACGAAATTACCCCAATTTCGTATGAACTAACACTCTTTCAAACAAAATATGTAATTCCGTGCGGAATTATCAAGCGAAATAAGAATCTTCAAGCGAAATTACTAATTTTGTCACACCTGTGTCACTTCAGCCATCAAACAAATACCAAACCAATGAAATATTGTATTTCATACTTGGAATTTGTATAAACATGTGTATTATTTGCACATATCAACTCTTGTTCGATTTCGGGCTTTAAATCGCTTTCTGGAAGGTTATACGCGCACTGATGCGTAAATATAACCAGTTTAATGCAACAAACACCCTGGAATAGTGACTTAGGCTTAACATACCTCAAATAACCTCCACATAACTTAGAAATAAGTTTTGGATGGTTTGGTATGCCGAAATCAAGTTTATTCGCTTATAGGGACTAAATTCGACAAACTGCGAAAGTATGTCAATTTGTACTGTAACAGACCTCCGGAACATGATCATAAGTTAAACACACCCTAAATATCCTTTACATAGCTTAGAAATAGGCTTTGATGGGTTCGGTGTGCTAAAATAAACTTTATGCTCATTCAGGGACTAAAAGCGTCAAAAAGTGCATAAGTTTGCATTTTCGCGCATAACTTACGTTCTGTATACATCCGGACATCCAAAAATTTATGTAAGCATTAAAATATTTATTTTAGTGTTTGGCATGAGAAAAATCCATTCGTCACGCAATTTGGATCTTTTTTGGCGCTTATGCGCATTCCGTCGTAATTAAGCGAACATCGCGATCATACGACCAAACGAACCGACATCCGGCATATTTTTGAGCATGTTTCATGTTCACAATGTTTAAGCATCATTTTAGGGCCTTAAAGTTGGCTTGACGGTCCTTAAACATGTCGAAATGAGCTTTAAAACACAACAGGGACTGAAAATGTCAATTCTGAAACTCATTGCTGGTCTGGGACACTCAGGCGGGCGCGTAAGTTTTGCTTATGCCTTACGCGGGCCGCGAGGCCTCCCAGATATGCAAAAATCAGTTTTCCAGCTGTTAACAGCTGTTATACTCTTGTAACCCACTTGCAAATGGTTTTGGGGCATTTCTATGGGCTCTAATGGTTTAGTAAAACTATGGGCTTGATGTGTACGGCCTAGATCGAAGCACGTTATTCAACGAACGATTTTAACGGTTCTACTACACCTATAAATACCCCTCCATTCTCATTTGCAAAACCGACAATTTGAAATCTGATTTTGGCCCTCTAAGTTGGAGTTCATACTTCATACCTGAGGGTAAATCGGATTCAAATCTTGCGGGGACCTTCTGTAAGTATTCTTTCGTTCTTTTCGTTCGTTTTTGGCGTTAAAGTCAAACTGCGTTTGACTTTCTGCATTGACCAGTTTATGGTCAATGCAAAGTTCGTTTGAACTTCGTAACGTGAGCGTAATCACGATGGTTATAGTCCCTAGTGACTATACCTACTGATTACCACGTTATCTAGGTTCAGTGACGAGTCGTAGTTTCAGCCAAAATGCGTTTCCTCGCGTATTTTGTAACCAAACTACTCTAGGGTATCAAAACCGTTTGTTTTGATACCAAACCTTTTTTTCTAACTTAACTAAACATGTTCTAGCATGTTTAGCTCGTCACTTTTAGATTTGTGCTTGTCTAGGGTCGTAAAGGTAAGCGATCTAAACAATCGCTTATACTTTCGAACCCGACCCGTTTGGTCGATCATTAGGATCCGACCAAACACATTAGGTGACCATAGTTTTATAGGGAATAACCTTCCAAGGTTATACCTTATGGTCACGTCGTTTAAGTAGTTGTATGATAGGTAGTTTATATGCCTTAGGAAAAATTACCAAAATACCCTTTTTACGCATAAATACATTTTAAGCATATGTAACTTAATTTTTGACATCTAAACTGATTTAGCAACAATATTAGACATGTTAAGGCATATAATACTTGTCATAGGACTAGTTAAGCGGTCCGAACGTGTTTTACGCGAACGACGTGTTAAACTAGCATAAGCTACCTAAACGGGTCGTAATGGGTCGTGAGCACTTAGGTTAGGTTTCATTTTAGTATGTAGGCTTTGTTAAACCATATCATATGAGTTCCAATACTCATTTGGTTTACGAAACCTCATACTATCCAATTTCCCGATTTAGGTTCGGTTATTTATGTAGTTGTCTATATAGGGTGCCGTTTGTTTCTGTGATCCCTCTAGCTTTGCTTGGTTGTTGTTCAAGACTTCTAAGCACCCTCAAGTGAGTACATAGTCCCTTCTTTTACTATTTTTCAAACATTTTGGGGTGAAACACATGTGCCTACTTGTTACTATCATGCTTATCATGTTTTCATATCATATACTTGCTATGTTCACTAGTACACTATTAGTACATGATTTCATTATGTTTTTGCTATGTATGTCCTTTGTAGCATACTTAGTACATTCGATTTACATTACCTTTTCATGCTATGTATGTTCATCATACTAGTACATTGTTTTGCATCACATCACATGCTATGTATGTTCTTTTAGTTCATACTTAGTACATTCACATCACATCACATGCTTACATTTTGGTATGACATTTGGTTTGTTTAAATGGGACAATGTACATTCATTAACTTTGATCACGCCGCTCGTTAGTAGGTAATGGTACCATAGGAATTGACAACTCCCGTTCCTGACATCCTA
Organism: Helianthus annuus; assembly: GCF_002127325.2. Classification (NCBI taxonomy): domain Eukaryota; kingdom Viridiplantae; phylum Streptophyta; class Magnoliopsida; order Asterales; family Asteraceae; genus Helianthus; species Helianthus annuus. The sequence goes on from NC_035441.2 coordinate 90,327,328, forward strand.
GGTATGTTTGGATGGAAGGAATGACCGAATTCGACATACATTTTCACAAGATAGACCTTTAAATTCGTTTAGGGGTTTATCGCCACAGTCACAAGGCTTGAATGTATGAATTTTCACAATAACGCATAAATGTTTGTATTCAGTATAACATGCATTTCCACAAAACATAACGTTGATTTAAACCACGTTTTACTTCAATACATTGTTTTGTGCATTTTTACCTATGGTTTAGTTGATACGTACTTCACTTGCCATACATGATATTTTGTTTACAAATTACATGATTGACATTTGACATAGACATTTTGACATTTTTATACACATTACATGGACTACATTTTGACATAAACACTTTGACATGGTTTGCACAAAGACATTTGACAAATGGTTTAGACATGGGCAATTTACATTGGTGGTATGTTTGGGTAAGTGATTTTAAGTAACGAGGCGTGTGTAGTATGATACAAGCATGGTGGATACGCCGCTGGTACTTCCTATATATAAGTGCTTGTATTATACTACATGTCGTAGCGTTATTTAAACCATTCAAGTTGGACTTATACATTTTACACAAATAACATATTTTTCACAAAACATTGTTTTACAAAACAGTTTGTTTTATACAAACTCATTTTACTTGGTTATTCATTTAACCTTACATTATTCTTTTACATATACATATCTATCATCGCTTTTCAAATGATTTATAAAAGAAAACATTTTACAAGGATCATGACTGACTTTTGTTAAACAACTTTTTCTAAACTTATAAGTCATGAATCCTAAATCAATAAAACCTACGTACTCGCCGACATTTTTATGCTGACGTACCTATTTTCACATGTGTTTCAGGAGATGATGAATAGGATTGATCAAGATACACATAGGCGGACTTGGACCTTAGTGAGAATAAAAGATGCAAGACTAGTTAATTATGTTATATTTCTTTGCTTGTTTTGACATTGTAACTCAGTTAATCAATAAAACAACATATCAATTTCCATGTGTTATGAAACGATGATTCTGTTACAACACTCCCCGACGATTCAGCCACGATTTGTTGTTTTCCGTGGTCGGGGTGTGACAAATTTCGCGTGGAACAATTCAAACGGAATTACCACTTTGGTGCGGAATTACTAATTTCGCGTGAACTTTCAAACGAAATTAACTTTTGAAGCGAAATTAACCCCTAATTCCGTGCGGAATTATGCTGATGTCATCATCTCAAACTGAAATTTGTCAAAATGATCAAGATTTAAGCCGATTTAAGTCTAAAACTTTCAAGGGTTTGTTAAAACATGATTGCGCACATTATGTGAAAAGTTCAAAGCATTTTGACCGTGAAAACTTGTTAATTGTGAGAAAGAAGGTGTAGAAATCAGAATTTGCAGCTGAATTGGTATGAACTCTTCCTCCTGAGCTCTGATACCACTTGTAGGATCGGTTTGGGACCCAAACGAGTCGATCAGAAGAGTTTTTGCTCAATACAAAAGGCGGAAACAGTCGTATTGAGTTCAATTCAGCTAGAATAACACTTTAATCTGTCTCTTGATTGATTTGACAAAGAATTACAGCGAGTAGACACTTCGGCAGCAGTTCGGCACTGAAACCGGAAAAAATTACAAATGACTAGAGCACTTGGGTATATATAGGCTGCTAATTCCGCACGGAATTAACTCAAACGAAATTATGACTCAAGCAGAATTAAGTTCCATACGGAATTAACTTGTAATTTCGTACAGAATTACCCTAAGGTAATTTCGTGCGGAATTACCTCCAAACCCACTTTTGACATTTTCTCGTACAACGTGCCCTAATCTATCTATTCTAATACAAGACTCGATACAAGACGAAGTCGACAGACGTATGCACTAACATGAATGCCTAAAAACGAACACTTGCAATTTGTTTTAAGGCTCCTCACCCAACCCGGTTTTGACACTCCGGTGACTCCATTGATATTTAAAGTCATAAAATTCATTGATGATTGTATTGCACCCTTTCCCCACTAACTAATTTTCTCAAATGATTCCTAAATCCCCCAGTTTCAATACCCAGACAATTCCCAAACATAACAGTTCCAGTTACCTCCATCTCGAGCTCTGTCTGACGATCATCGGCTCGTATATTCTGTTCTAGAGACGCTGGCCGAACTGATGTCCCGCATGTTTGGTCGCCCCTTTTTTCTTGCCTTATCCCCATAGCGAGCCTTTCTTCCTCTGCAATTTGTCTAATCACTTCCCCTATGCTGAATGGATTAGAGTCTTCCTATTCAACGTTTTATTTAAATCTGGGGTTACAAAGTTTTGGGCCCCAACAACATTAAAAGTTTGTTTACGTTTAGATCTTTGTGTAATGTAACTGGGCCGATCCATATGAATTGTTTCTTGGGCTTCTATCGAGGGTTCACCATTAATTCCCTCAGCGACAAACTATCTCTCCTCGTGCGCCGCATGAAACTCTTCCACCACAACACTGTCAAATCTAGGACTTTGAGCCACTTGGGATTCACTGTAATCTCAATAGGCGAATTACCCATGCTGAACTTTTCCCCAATCTTACTCGAGCTCTGTGCCACTTCATGTTCCAAGGCTGGAGAATCATCATGCAGGTTTTCCATGCAAAACCTTTCATTATACCGATTACAACCATTCGTCTTCTCCACCTTGGTTGCCGTCGACCTGATCGTTGGCGTTGCCGGTTTGACATCATCCAGTGTGTCGTCTTCAAGGAATGCTGGAAACCAACGACCATCGATCTCTTTTAACCACACTCGTAAGTCATGCCCACCCCAAGTAAGGTTTATCTCTTCAGACACGTGTTTACCCGAATGAACAATGATAGCCATTTGATCTTCGGTTAGGTTCCCATCGTCGACCGAAGCTTCCGATTTTACCAGGAGTTTTCCACATCTCTCCCCTATATAGTTGAAAACATGCCTATCCGAAAGGTACGCTGGAACTCTGGTTACCTTTATCCATGCTACCCTTTTGAAAACTGGTGGTAAACCTTCCCAAATGTAGAGTCTTGAAAACCAATTCGACCAAGAATCGACCTGTTTTCTTAAGAACTCGTCTGCCTTCTCCTTCTTTATGAACGTAATAAGAACTTTTACGCCTCCCATGTACCTTAACATTGGCCCGTCATCAACCTGTCCTGATGTGGTCAAGTTATGTCTTTGACTCTGAGAAATATGTATCAATATATTTGGGAGGGTGGTTAGGAGGTGTTCGAGAGATTGGCATGGATTAGGATGACATGAGTTCTTTTATGTCTTTGGGATAACAAGGTATTTAACATGATAGGGGAAGTGGTGGGGGAAGGTGGTGTTGAAGTCACAGGCCAGTGTTGACAATGATGTGGTAAATAGTGAGAAAATAACAATTCTGGTGTCGGAAGGCAAAAGAATTTTCAGGTCCTTCAACCTAAAGTGGGAGAAGTGAAGCTAGAATTCGGATAGAGGAGTGTGATGAACATTGGGTTCCGTTGATGTCTAGATCGAAGACGGCTGGTAACTTGTTAGAGAATACAACCGGATTGAAGGAAGCTCGAGCGGTGGGGATCAGGAAAGATAAATTGGCCAGATCTGGTATCATGCATGGGGATAAGGTGCATGTACGCGATACCCTAGAAGATGAAGAACTAGAGGCGGTGATGTGCGTTAGGTGTGATATATTTGTGACAACTCGAATTTCCAAGATTTCTATTTCGCATTTATTGCACGTCCATTTATTATTTAGTTGTTTACTTGCACAATTGATTGCTATGGAATTGTATACGTTTCGATTCAATGAAGTGTATTGTGTGTTTGTGCATGGTTATGTGTTAATTGTGATAGACTTGTCAAATATGTGAACTTGGTGGTGAAACTGTGAAATTGATGTGAGATGGTGTGCTTGTGTAAAATATAATAATAAAGGGTGTAAAGAGTTATTAGTGAAACCTAAATCATACTTAACCCTAATCCCTTTTCACTAATCATTTACACACAAAACAAAGCACGTACTTGCAATCCTCTGATTCTCTGGCAATCATCATCACCATCATCATTGGCACAAGACATTCATCACTTTTGTTTCCACATTCTCTCTAGAATCATTCAAGGTAATTGATTATTTGATTTGTTGTTGTTCTTGATTCTTGATTATGTGTTCATGAAAACCCTAGTTCTACATATGATGGTTCTGTATTATGTAATGGTTATGATTGGGTGTTTAATTGATTGTCTGATGCCAATATGCTTGATATGATGAAGATGTTAATTGGTTTCTTCTATGCAAAAATAAAGAGATTAGGGTTCAGGATCGTATGAACGTGTTGTACGTTACTTTTCTTATGTTCCTATGCAACTAGGGTTTTAAGTCCTAGTTTTGTGATTAAAAGTCTGAACCTCCTTAAACATCATACTGTCCGAATTTTTATGCCAAGGAAACAAAGTCTGAGTTTAGTGACAAACATTGTCTGAGTTTTACATCTTTATGCATGGTCCGAAATTTTTATGAAAACCACAAAGGGTCCGAGTTTTTGGCATGATTATGTGGGGTCCGACCTTTTTAATTCATGTGGTCCGAGTTTCATTAGCATGAGCAAGATCCGAGTTTTATGAGAATGGATTCTGTCTGAGTTTCATAAGGGGATCAAAGGTCCGACTTTTGTGAGTGTCTTGTTGGTCCGAACTTTAAGGCATCAAGCCTTGGCCCGAATTTTAATCAAGTAAACAGGAGGTCCGACTTTTATGTTTACCTAGTCCGACCATTTATCATTTATCACTTATGAATACCTAGTCCGACTTTTAGACCCCCACTTCCACTATTGTCCGACCTTTAAATAAGTTAAGGGGTCCGAGTTCCTTGTTCCTTTGATCCTGTCCGACTTTTGAACAGGAACCCCCCCCCCCCACACTTGTCTGAGCTTTTGAGAAGGGCAAGGCCCTGTCTGACTCTGTGTACGATTAATAGGAGGCCATGAATGTGTATTACATAATGCTGAACTTGATAAGATGTGTATGTCACTTTCTTAAGCCGCTAACTCAGTTAAACTGTTAAGTTTATCAACGCCGATGAATGTACGAAGTATGTTAACAGTGACAAATATGTTAACCTCCATGTTAGACTGGAATGTGAAAGCAAAGACGTGACGCATGAATTATGTGAATACGATGAACTGATTACATGATGTATGATTCTATATGTGTATAATCGTATGATACTGAATGCAACTGTATGATTCTGCATGCGTGAACATTCTATGTGATATCATCATGTACACAATAAACACACAAGACACAGCTGCTTGAATGTCAATGATTTGCAAACCCTAATTTGATGCAAACACTTACATCGTATCATGTGCAACATATCCTAGGTCGTGTGTAACGGACTTAGACATTTGATAAACCCTAGAGCATAGCATACCGAGCAAACCAAGGTGAGTTTACACAGCCAAGGCATGGGGTTCCTGGGGTGGGAATGGGATTGATTTATTTATTTGTACTTCTCTAGATAATGGAACGTAGTGATATGATCCTCGGGTGAGGAAGGTGATTGGTTAAGATACTGCTAGACTAGTGATGCTTATAGAACTGATCTTCGCACACACGCCAGGGTTGGCTGCGATAATATGACTGATCTTCGCACACATGCCAGGGTTGGCTGCGATAATATGACTAATCTTCGCACACATGCCTAGGAAGGCTACGAACTATACACTAAAACTTCGCATAGGTGTCGGGTGGCCGCGATACAAACATACCTAGTCTAGAATACTTGAGAACCTTCCCTAATCTTCGCATACATGCCTAGGTGGGCTGCGATACGAACTATTACGATACATGACTTAATGAACGAATACAAGGCTTATTACACTATTACAATTACTGAACTATAAACTGTGAACTCGCTCAACTAGTTGTTGATCCTCTGTTACATGCCTTGCAGGTCGTTAGATACATGGAGCTTGCACAGGGAGGAGCAGGTCGTTGTGGAGCATGGATCGTGGATGCCATGTTAAAACATTTAAACATTTGAACTATGATATACACTGGGTTTTCATACTTATGCTTCCGCTACACTTGATACTATAATTATGTTTTGAACACCTATCGTATTGAATGATTGGTTTGCATTTATTTTACTTGATATTAATTACATGTTCAATATGATTGGTGGCTTGATCCTGGTGAGTCACGCTCCCAAGGGGTGGTATTCCGCAGGTGGATTTTGGGGGCGTGACAATATTTTTATTAATATTTTAAGCCCTTTTTAACACTTTAGTCAAGTTTTAAATTTATATAACACGATATTCTACTAACACTAAACACACATATGGGCAAGTGCACCCATCTTGAGCGTAGTATACTGTTGGTAAGATACTGAGGTCGTCCAATGACACAAGAGCTTTTAGTACCGATTTATCCTCAACGTCTAATCAAATCAAAAGTTTAGAAAAGGTTTTAAATATGAAAAAAAAAAAACTAAAAATGCTGAGAAATAAAAATAAAATACAACAGATAGACAAGATAAATCACTTGGATCCGACTCGCCTTTAATGTAACCTTTGATGATTTCCGCACTTTTGCACTTTTTAAGAGATTATCTTAGTTATAGTAGTAGGCCCCTGTTTTGAAGGTGGCGTTACCCTCAACCAAGTGGTTTGAGTCAGCAAGGATACAATCCCAAAGGGTCGGAATATTGAAAGTTAATTAATTAAGTTATTAATGCGTAATGTGGTAGGCCCTTCTTTTGAAGGTGAAGTTACCCTCGGCTAAGTGGTTTGAGTTAGCAGGGATACAATCCCAAGTAGCCGGTTTAATGTATTAATAGTAGTTTAGATATGAGGGGATCAAGCCACTCGCACCCCCGCCATCCAATACCAGTGCGTATTGAAGGAGGTCCTAGTAAGCTTGACCCAGGTCCTTGTAGGATCTATACACTGAACAAGGCAAGAACTTTACCAAACCATTCCCTTAACCCCCGACCAGGTAGCCAACATATCTCTATATAGACCGTAGAGATATGAATGGTGAAAATCTTTTATTTTATACGGACAGTAAAATAATGCCAAGACACCACGGAAAAATGATAAGGAAGTTTCACCTTCAACATAAGAAACTAGTTATTAAAGTCATTAATAAAAAACCAAATAAAAAGTGCGAAAAGATTAAAAATAAAAAAGTATTACACTAAATGCTTGTCTTCACCAAGTGATGTAAGAGACTTAGGCAAACATGGCCTTTGATTATCAAGAACTCTTACCATCAATCTTGGATCCCTAGACTACTACACATACTCTAAGATGGATGATGAATAATGGTGGTGGATGTGGGTTGTAGTGGTGGTGGACTGTGGGTGAAGTGGGAGAGAGGTGGTTTGCTAATGGATGCCTTTGAAGTGAACCAAGCACCCCTATTTATAGCCTGTACGGAAGCTCAGACACGACCCCGTGTCCATTGAGCACGACCCTGTGTCCACCCTCTTTCTATTTCTTCACTAATTGCAATTTGTCTGCATTAGCTCCACACGCCCGCGTGTCCGCTGGGCACGGCCCCGTGTGCAGAAGCGTATCTGTACTATCAAGATTTGCAAGATTCTACGAATCTAAGCGTTGACCACGACCCGTGTTGAGCTGGGCACGCCCCCGTGTTGGGAATAGAAGCTTCTATGGCTTTGTCTTTTCTGCAGGTTCCTGGCCACGTCCCTTGTCTGCTGGGCACGGGGCCATGGTCAGCCTTCTGTGTCTTTGTTTTTGCTTGGGAAGATGCTATTGAGGGGTCCGGTATGCCACATTTATTCCTTTTCTTGTATTTATGTTAGATTTTGCTGCATATTTGTTCCTTTTGTTCAATTACGCTCATTTAGTCGTGAAAATACAAAAGGAAGACAAAACACACTTTTTCCAACATTAGTACTAAAAAATGGTTAGTTTTATGCCTCAATTGATGTAATTTATATGTTGCATTTTATACACATCAAATACCCCCACTCTTGAATCTTTGCTTGTCCTCAAGCAAAACTCTTTATAATGTGGCTTACACACCCAAATGGAATGGGTAGAAGAGAAGTTTTGGGCTTGTCTTGAGTGTCGGGAATCCAAGATCTTTATTTGGGTTTTATTTTTATGCTATTTACAATCCTATTCGTTATGATTTATTTAGAATGTTTCATAAGAAGAATTACTTATTTGGGCATGACATGCCTTTTTAAGTTTCTATTTATATACAAGTTCACATATCTCACGGGAGATCACTTAACACTCGGCCGAAGATGTATTTTTGTGAAACACTCGAGACCGGCATAGAACTTATTTCTACCATATGCTTGCCAAGCAATTAATTCTCCTCCTTTTTAACTATAAACCTTTGTAAATATCAAGAGGACTTGGGGAAGGGTTAGGCTTGAGTTAAAGGTAGGTGGTTTTGGGTTAGTGGTTAGTCAAAAAGGCTAAAAGCGTAAAAAGCGTCGGTCGTCGTAAAACTTTTTGTTTTTGTGACTTTTATTCACACAAAGCATTTTCAAACAAAGTTTCTTTGAGGAACTTGATTGTTTATTGCTAGACTTCATTTTTTTTGATAAGGAATGTCACATGAAAACTGAGCTTTTACTAAAATAAAGGGTTTAAAAGAAAAAAGGTTTTGGTGGGTAAAAGGTGTTTGTTTTATGGGTTTAGAAATGAAAAAAGGTTAGGCTCAAAGTGGTTAACTAGGGGGATTTTGGGTAGGTGATAAAAAAACGAAAAATAATGGTGTTGAAAAGAAAATGGGTTAGTCCTAATGCCTCCATCATTTACTTACTTGGGTTTAAGTTGGTAAGGACCGGAAATGAATTGTCATGGCAAGTTCTAGAGTCGTAAGAAACCAAGCGGCTATTCACACAAGAAACGAAAAATGAGCATTTAGTTTAAAGATGTATATTTGTATGCTTAATAAAGGCTCAAAACTCACTTTTTGTGGGAATGTGTTTATAATGTGATCAAGTATATATAATCAAATTTTAACTAGATTTGTCATGCGTTTTTATAATTTTCTTATGTTGGTTCTCTTTATCACGACGTTATCGGTTGTAAATTTGTAAAAATATAATCTTTTTAGAACTTGTTATTCCCAAATTAAACCAAGACAAGTAAAAAAAATGAATTTTTTTTTGAAAAAAAATTGGGGTGATTAGCGGATCCAATGGTGTAAGGCTTGTTATTAGGACTTGCAAAATTCAAGTTTAGCACCCCCCACACTTAAATTACACATTGTCCTCAATGTGTCCCAAAAATAAATTCTTTTAGGTTGATGGAATGTGTAAAAAGGTGTTTAAAAACAAAATTTTATGTTACTGGGCGTCTGGGCACGGGCTCGTGTTAGTCCGGGCACGACCCCGTGTTCAGATTGCCAGTATCATAATTAACAGAAGGCTGGGCACGGGGGCGTGTTCAGCGAACACGGCCCCGTGTCCAGTTACTTGAACTGGGCGTTTTCTGCAGAACCTTGGGCACGGGGCGTGTTGGGCTGAGCACGACCTTGTGCTGAACTTGCTGTAATGAAGAAAAATTTTCGGGAGGCTCCGTTTTTGTGCACGGGGTATGGGTTCAAGTTTCCCTTAGTAACCTCCATCATTCCGAGTGTGCTTTATTCCTAAAAAGTAAAACTAAACTAGAAAACATAAAAGTTAATCTAAACTAAAACAAAGGATAGTTCCGCGGAATGCCTCCGTGGTGCGCCACATTTATAAGGGTCCTTGGCTAGACCCACCTTATCGGGTGGTTCTGGCTCATCTTCAATTAGGGGATCGTCATTGCTGATTGGATATTTCATTGATCGTTCAAGATCGACACTTCTTTTGAATGCCCCTAATTGAATGGGTAGATTGTTATGCTTTCGATTTTTCAAAGCATCGTGAGTTTTTAAAAAAGGTCGTCCTAACACTAGTGGAGAGTCATCAAGGATGACGAAGTCGATTAGGATTACAATTTGATTGGTTTGGACTAACACATTGTCACAACCCCCCTCCCCTAATTACCCGGGAACGGGCGGCCGTGGCCAGTTTTAGTGGTATCGGTGTTTATCATTTTTGCAGCGGAAATTACATCAAGACCGTAGTTAGGAAATTTTTTATCAGAGTAAAATACCACATTTACGTAATATTAAATACGTGGGAAAATCCCAAGTTTTAATTACACACATTTTCATAGGAATAAATCCTATTTTATTTAATAAAACATCTCTTTCATTTTAGGTAACTTTATAGCCACTTTTCCAAGCTTTCAGTACTGTCCAGCTGGCTACTATTTTGGCTTTCACATTTTGTTAGCTGAAACGCGTTTAAAAACATTTTGTCAGTGGGAAATACTGGTGAGTGAATATCAATTTAATCAAGTTAAGTAAAACCATTGTACAGTATTGAGGGCGGTCGTGCAATTACATTTGTTTCCATCTACTTTAATTACCACCCACGGTACTGTCAACCCGACTTGTGGTCATGTTACTACTCACAATGTAGCAACAAATTTTGTATACAAAACCCCCAACATACCGATGATAATTGTAGAATAAAAATACTCAATCACTGTTTAATATAATATTAATTGTATGAGGTTTTGTAAAAAAAGCTTGCAAAAAGGAGATTACTCACATTGCTGTCTTAGGGTTTTCCTTAAGGATTTCCTGGTGATTATCTATTAAATACACAAATGCACACGCGTTAATATAATAACCCAATATTTACATTAGTAATACCCTCCCCGAGACGGCATTCCAACGACTACGTCGGGCAGAACCTCGACAGCCGTTACGGAACCCTGGATCAATTGGGCAGCGTATCTAATACGTAACCGGGGTTATGATACTTACAACGAGGTAGAACTTCGTTACTTAGGGGGGGTATTATGCCCGAGAATAGTGACTACACTATAGAAATTTGAGAGAAAAAGTTGAGAAATGAACGAATTGAAAGTGAAACTGATCGACCCTATTTATAGTTGTGATTTCGGACTTCGTCGCACCCCGCTTAGGTGTCCTCCAGGGGCTTCGCGGCCCGCGAGGCCAGCTAGGGTAGGCCCTAGCTTGGCTGATTCGACTCGTAGCCTCCACACGCGTCCTGACACATGGCAACCTGTGTAAGATCGTGTACGGACCCAAAACGAGTCGTTCAGAGGCGTTCTACTCAATATGAAAGGCGGAAACAGACATATTGAGTGATTCAACAAGATATACACTAATAACTGTCTTGTTTATTGATCTGGTAACAATTTACACCACGGAGACACTTCGACAGAGCTTCGCCATCGGAAAACACCACTCTAATTCCGTTACAAATGAAACGGATCTACTCCTATTTATAGACATTCTAATTCCGCTTCAAACATGTTCAAACGGAATTACATTACAAACGGAATTACACATTCAAACGGTATTAACTAATTCCGTGCAGAATTACTTGAAGTCCTCTTCAAGCGGAATTAGCCTTTTCATGCGGAATTACATTCTTGACTTGATTTCTTGATCTTCGTGCCATGAACAATGCAAGACTCGATACAAGACGAAGTCGACAGACGTATGCACCAACAGACTCCCCCTCGGATGTTGACGAGTCTTAAGTGTCGAGTCTTCAACATATTCAGTCTTTATCAGTCTGACTGCTCTCTTCGAAGTATCTTGACAGTGTAAAACTTCTTCAAACTTCTCTTTACTCTCCTCTTCAACATCAAGAAACTCCCCTCGAACAATCTCATCTTCTTTCTTTCTTTTACCAGGATCTGAACATGGCTCTATCTTCTCTCTAATTCTCTTGATCAGATCTCTTGATTCCTTAAGTTCATCAGTTCCAGGATCGTAAACTGGCTCACATTCTACTCAGGTATCTTCAGACTCCCCCTTTCGATATACTAGATCGCAACTTGGCTTTCACAGAATCAGGATCGTGACCTGGCTCTATGCTCAGACTCAGAATCCAGGCTATCCTGCACATCCTCTACCTCACAATAAATTTCACAAATTTAACTTTTGACAAATTTATACATCCAAACTTCCTCTCAAATTTATTCAGAATAATTTATCAATGAGAATTTCTGATGAACCACTTAAGAACAAACATTCAAAATATTATCGATTAAGAACACAAGCTCCCCCCTCACAAAATGATCATCATGTTTAGCACTTGGAATTTTGAAAATTAGCTCGTCAACATCAGTTGTCAAAAATCTTTTTGAATTTTTCAAAAATTTATGCTAAAACACACTTAAAATCTTTTTGGGATTTTTGAGTTTAAATGAAATGCTGTAAAGAAATATTTACAGACAATATTTTTGTGAGTTTGTGTAAGAGAATCATATCAGTTTATAAGACAAATCACTAACACCGTTAAGCTTTAGACATTTTAAGTTCTAAATGATTCACGTAGATTGTCAGTATACTGATCCACTTAAATTTTTACACAAAGTTCAACTGTTTCGAGATACGAATTTAGTGTTTTAATTACTTGACTTAATCGCGTGTCCCACCTCAGAATATACTCCCGTATCCAGATTTCTATATTCAGTCTTACAGGTGAATGTACACTAGTGATATCTGTAAACGGGTAAATGCGAAACCGTGAGAGCTCAGGTCAGAACTTCCGTTCAACAGAGAGATGACGGCTCGACTTTAGGTGTGTCCCGTTTGGGAATCTTTTCTTCAACTGCCATTGATACATATCTTTCGATATTTTCTCAATTTTTTAGCAGAGGGCTGGCTTTAAAGATTAAAGCTTTTGCAAAGTATTATACGAGGACTAGGCTATTGCTCCCGCAAAATCAGAAGTCCTGGTATAATACCCCAGATATCACCACGCACAAAGACCTAGTATGTCAGAAACATAAAATCTTTCAAACAAGATTTCGGGGGTTACCCATATATCCGAGAGATGCTCCCCACGAGATAAGTAAGCATTCGAATTTATGTTTATATCTCGAAAACAATATACTAAATGAGTAAAAACCTACTGACCTATCGTCAGTGAGACCATTTATCACTTTTAGACTTTCCAAATCTTTAGCATGTTGTGATAGTCCACTGACGTACTATCATTTCCTCTTTTCACAACAAAACTCATTTTTGAATTTTTCAATGTTTTTGTCTTTTTAAATTTTATCATGTTTTTGAATTTTCTGAAAATTTCTTACTCCCCGTAAAATTCAAAAACATTTAAGGAAACTTGAAAACAAACTAGTAAAAAAATGACAAACTGATGTATCAAGCTTCAAATCTCCATCCACTTGGCATAAACAATCAGAACTCCCCCTGACAACAAACTATTTTCTCATTATGATTTCAAAACACTTAAGTTTGTTTTAATCAAAATGATTGTTCCAGAAAATAATTTTGTTGATTTTATAAACCACTTGAAAGTTAGGGGTTCATCATATTGTTCTTCTTTAACCACTTGTAAGAATACCTATCAACCACTTGTAGGAAAGATAAATCAAGTACAATTTAATGTCCCTGATTAATCTTGAGGATCAAAATTTCTCAAAAATGAATTTTTCAAGAAAGATGCCGATACCTACTCCTCACTTACCAACCTGGGAGTTTCGGCAATTCCACAACCTGTAAATATTAATCGATTTTAAAATTCTTTCTCAAAATCAAATACCTATCAACCACTTGTAGGAAAGATAAATCAAGTACAATTTAATGTCCCTGATTAATCTTGAGGATCAAAATTTCTCAAAAATGAATTTTTCAAGAAAGATGCCGATACCTACTCCTCACTTACCAACCTGGGAGTTCCGGCAATTCCACAACCTGTAAATATTAATCAATTTTAAAATTCTTTCTCAAAATCAATTTTATCAAGAATGACGCCGATTCCTGCTCCTCGATTACAAACTTGGGAGCTCCGGCAAGTCAGGATATTACTTGTGAAATACTGCCATCCAAGCCTGACTGAACTTGGATGTTTCCTCCTCAACTTTACTTGGGCAATAAGTTGCTTTCTTTGTTTCATAAAAGTCCTTTACCCCTTTCACCTTACCCTCAACCATTTTTTCAAAAATCTTTTTCACATTTCCATTAAACGCTTTCTTGACCTCGAATTCTTTCTTCTCAGAATAGGATTGACTTGAGATCTCAACTTTCCCAACATTTGATTTAAAATTCTCAGCCTTCAATGGTGGAAAATTAACATGATCCACTGGAGGCACTGAATTTTCTTCTTTATCCTCAACCTGTGGCTCGTCTAACTTTGTGGAGTTAGATTCATCGCCAGATTTCACATCAAACTTTTTAACATCTTCATGAAACTTCTTAACAAACCACATTTGGTTGTCATTCTTAGCTCTCTTTTTATAAAAATGTGTCTTTGAACACTCACCAACTTCATATGTTGAATTTTCAAAAATTTTAAATTTTTCAGTTGGTGTTTCATTTTTCTCAACAACCTTTTCTTTGAGTTTTTAGAGACTTTCTGTTTTGTTTTTGTTGCTTGAGAACAGTTCCATGCAATGTGACCATCTTCATTGCATTTGTAATAGGTTCTTGTCTCCTTTCTTTGATTAGCTCCATTCTTCACAATCTCTTGCTTCTTGGCAAGGAATTCTCTGTTTTATTGCTTCCAAAATGAGCTTTATGCTTCTACTTCCGAGCTTGTTCCTACAACAAATTTTGTTTTTGGTTTATCAGTTTTCTCATTTTTATGGTTTTCTGTGGGAATAAAACCAAGACCTTTCTTTTTGAAGTTACCGTTATGGTTTGGTTTCTTTTGAAAACCAGAACCAGAACCGTAACCTTTTTTCTTGTTTAACCGTTGTTGAACTCTTGAAGTGTAAGGCTTAGGTTTTCTAGAAAGATTTCCATCTTTTATTTCATAAATATTGATTTCTGTTATTTTGAAAACCTGTTTAATCATTTCAAATTTAACACTTCTTATTGGAAATTCCTCATCAGAATATAATTTGTCTGAATCATTCAAAGTATAAGCCACTTTGAATAGTTCGTCATTCAAATTAGATTTTGATAACAGGAATTCTTTATTGTAAACCCGTTTAATCAACGACTTTTGACAGCCAACTGATGATACTCCCGGACTTTCACATTCAGACTTTGACTCCGACTCTTCATCTGTATCCAAAACCTGATCGACCACCTTTTTTATTAACTCAGACTCATGATCAGTGTCAGACGATGTAAACGTGACGTCAATGTTTTCTGGTAACTCATCAGTTGTTTCGGATTTTAACTTTATATTGACAACCTTATTGACTTGCTCCTCATTCGGTTTTCTAGGAGAATACCCTTCCCAAATCGGAGGCGGACGCTTGTTATAACTAACACTCTGTTTCTTACCAGTATCCTTCTTCTTTGGCTTCTCATCTTGAAAAACATTAAGACCTGCAACAGTTGGATAAATTCGATCAATTAGATAATCAGAACTAGAATAACTTTGTAATAATCGTCTGATTCTCTCATTCTCTATCTTTTCTATCTCCAACTCTTGCTTCCACTTTGCAATTTCTTCAATGTAGAAATTAATAGCTTTCTGCTTCGACGTCAACACAACATTCAACATTGTCAGTGCATCTTCTCTTTCAGAATTTGTCTTTTGTAGACCAATTACTGTTCTGTTCAACACATCGTATGATTCCTTCACATAATTGAGATCAAACAGTAACTTCTCTTTCATCTCGTCTTGTTCTCTCAGCTTCTCATCTTTTTCTGCACACTGCTTGCAAGATTCTAAACACTTTAAGCAAGGCTTTATGACTTCCACAATCTTTTCAACTTCGATGACCTTCTCAACTCCAATCACTT
This sequence comes from Helianthus annuus, assembly GCF_002127325.2. Classification (NCBI taxonomy): domain Eukaryota; kingdom Viridiplantae; phylum Streptophyta; class Magnoliopsida; order Asterales; family Asteraceae; genus Helianthus; species Helianthus annuus. Next base: position 90,343,097 of record NC_035441.2, read on the forward strand.
TTTCAACTTTAACCATCTTTTCAGCGACTTTAACTTCTTCACATTTTTCATTTTTCTTTGTCTTAGTAACATCTTCAACTTTTTCCTTTTTCAATTCTTTTGCTACTCGTTTCTTCTTCAACTTCTCCAAGCGATCTGCAAAATAAAATTGAAAACTTTCAGGAGATAGTTGAGTTTTTGCAACATTAATATGCATTTCTTCCTCATCATCACTACTGTCATCAGTTGGTGTTTGATCAAAATCTATTGTCTTTTCAGAACTATCATCTGAAGAACCAGAATCAGATGGTGTTTGATCAAAAACAGTTGCTCTTTCTGAACTTTCATCGGATGAAACAGACTCTTCTTCTTGGCTTGAATTATTACTAACAAATATTTTCATCCATTCCGTAAACAAATCAGGCTTTTGAACTATTTCTGCAATCATAGCTACAACTTTTGAATCAGGTGGAATATATTAATCCCAGCTGAAGCCTTCTACCACTTTTTCATCATCTTGATCAATGATACCATAATAAGCTTTCTTATTTGCGTCTTCGATCATTCTTGCATGTGCAGTTTGTGGTTCCTTTTGTTGATGCGGTTGATAAGCAACCTGTTGATATATGGCTTTTCGATAGTAATCATCTTTTCCAAACGGATTCTTTGCACCACTAGCTTCCTGATTTTTACATTCTCTCTTGAAATGACCTTTCTCCCTGCATCGAAAACAAGTAACTTTAGATTTACCAAAACCCAAAGTAGAAACATGTGCATCCAAAAAATCATTTCTTCCTGTAATCATTTTAAACTTTTCTGTTCTCCTCAAGACACTAGCTAAGCACCATGTGATGTCCATGAGCTCCATCTCTTCAACGTCTATCTGATCGTAATCCTCTTTCGTCAACATAGGATTTCCGATCCTTCCAGCTACTAATCCCTCATAAGATTCCAGCACGGTGGTAAGTAACGCCATATGATCTTTAGCAACTTCTTCAGAAAAGCTTTGACCATTCGGAAGATTCAATGCAATGTTGCACTGTATCACACAACCATTTCCACTTTTTGAACTTTGAGAATGAAAACTTGAAGTTGAACTCTTTGGATTAACACTCGGATATGAAGAAACTCCACTACTGCTGTTTGAACTTTGATCAATATTTCCAGATGAGTTCCCAGCACTAAAAGCAGTTTGGATTTTCGGACTCATTTCAACCTCTTGAACACTGCCCTTGTAATACATTTTCACATCTTGTTGATTACTCGGATTGTTCATCCTCGCAATCTTTTGTTGTTCAAGATCTTGACCTTCAATCTTTTCGATGAATTGAGAAGTTATTAGGCCATCATATTCTCCGGTGTTCTTTAAGATCATCAAAAATGTACCCCATTCTTTCTGAGGTCACACATCAGCTAATTTGTTGACCCATTCATCTTGAGGTTTTTCAATTCCTAGCAATGACATATATCGCACTAAGTGGCAGTATCTTTCAATTAACTTCTTTGACGATTCTCCCGCCAAACTTGAAAACAAATCAAACTCTTTCTTTAGCAACGCTTTCTTGCTTCTGATCATCTTTTCACTACCTTCAAACTTCACCTTAAGTGCATCCCATATCGATCGTGATGTACCATCATGTTGAAGCAGAATGAAAATGTCTTCTTTAATCGCTTGCTGAAGTAGAGTAATCATCATTTTTTCAGCTTTGTACATATCTCTCTCTTTGTCATTTAATTCAGAAATTGTTTTGATAACTTGCAAATCCTTACGCGGTTTCACATATTTCTTCTCGATGCATTCCCAAGATCTCAAGTGATTTGCCTGAACCCAGTTTTCGAAACGATCTTTCCACCCATAATATTCCTCTATTCCCATGAGTTTCGGGGGTTTTTGTAAAGTTCTGGTTTTGTTTTCCATGTTCATGCTTTGAGCAATGGAAACTGGACTAGTCGGCGATGTAGCAAACGCGTTATAGAACTCTTCTTCCATGATTCTGTAACAAACTATTTACAACAGACACTTTCAAACGGACTCAGGTCCTACAAATGAAATCACTTCCAAACAAGTTTACCCTGCACATATGGGGCATGTCCTGTATATGAACTAGTGTGGAACACATCCTCACTACTTGTACTTAATTGCGGTTGCATTTTAATAGAATCACCGGGGTAACCCTTTACCAAAAAAAGTTTACCCTGCACAATCAACTTCAAACGGAATTAAGACTCAAACGAAATTAGACTCTTCTAACGAAATTACCTAATTTCGTTTGAACTATCCAAACAAAATCTAATTTCATGTGGAATTAGACACCAGTCCAAACGGAATTACTCTTTTGAAACGAAATTATAATATTGTTTGAATGATTTCAAGCGGAAATACTAATTCCGTGTGGAATTAGATGCACTTTCAAATGAATTTAACCCTTTGGAGCGAAATTATAATTTCGTATGGAATCACTCAAACGAAATTACGATTCCACGCGGATTTAGGTACAATTTCAAGCAAAATTAACTCTAAATCGTAATTCCGTGCGAAATTAGAGAACAATCTCAAACGAAATTATGCTGATGTCATCTTGTTCGAACTGATTCTCAAGCGAAATTACAAATTTTATCAGATTTAGAACGAATTAAGGTCCAATTTCTTCAAGGATTCATTAAAACACACTTTCGCTTATATTGAGAGAAATTCAGATCATTTTAACCGTTTAATCTTGTTCAATTGATAAAAGCAGGTGTAGAAGATTGAAAATGAGATGAATTTGAGCTGAAATCGACAGAACTCCTCCTCCTGGGCTCTGATACCACTTGTAGGATCGTGTACGGACCCAAAACGAGTCGTTCAGAGGCATTCTACTCAATATGAAAGGCGGAAACAGACATACTGAGTGATTCAGCAAGATATACACTAATAATTGTCTTGTTTATTGATCTGGTAACAATTTACACCACGGAGACTTTCAAAAGGTCCAACATACCTGGGGCTTAGCTTTCCCCTTTTGATGAATTTTACCACTCCTTTCCTAGGAGAGACTTTCAATAACACTTTTTCTCCTACCTGAAATTCTAACGACTTGCGTCTGTTATCTGCATAGCTCTTTTGTCGATCACGTGCTACTTTCAGTCGTTCCTTTACTTGAACAATCTTGTCTGTCGTTTCTTATACTATCTCTGGTCCAGATAATTGCTTTTCTCCGATTTCTGCCCAACAGACTGGCGTTCGGCACTTTCGTCCATAAAGTGCTTCGAATGGTGCAGCATTGATACTTGTATGATAGCTGTTATTGTAAGAAAATTCTATCAGTGGTAAGTGATCGTCCCAATTACCTCCGAAATCAATTACACAAGCTCTAAGCATATCTTCCATTATCTGAATTGTCCTTTCGCTTTGTCCGTTTGTTTGAGGATGATAAGCGGTGCTTAGATTCAACTTGGTTTCCATTGCCTTTTGGAAACTTGCCCAAAAATGAGAGGTAAAACAGCTATCTCTATCCGAAACAATTGATAAGGGAATTCCATGTAATGAAACTACTTCATTTACATACAATTTAGCTAACTGTTCCATACTGAAAGTTTCCTTCATTGGTAGAAAATGAGCTGACTTAGTTAGCCTATCTATAATCACCCAGATTGTATTATTACCTTTTTTGGTCTTGGGTAATTTGGTAACAAAATCCATTGTTATTAACTCCCATTTTCATACGGGCATTTCTAATTGCTGCAACAATCCTGAGGGTTTCTGATGTTCAGCTTTGACTTGTGAATAAGTTAAACACTTAGAAACATAAGCTGCTATATCCTTCTTCATTCCTATCCACCAAAAATTCTTTCTTAAATCCTGATACATCTTATCACTTCCAGGATGCATCGTATATTTAGACTTATGGGCTTCTTCTAATATACGATGGCGTAGGTTTCCTAATTTAGGTATCCACATTCTTTTCTTATTGAATCTCCAAATTCCATCAGTTCCTTGCTCTAATTCCTTAATCATTCCTTTTAAATTTTCAATATCATCCTTGACTACTAATTCTTGTGCTTCTCTAATCTGATCATTTAAATCTACCTGTAGGTTTAACTTAAGAGAACACACTCTTTTTAGCTTTTCATGATACTTTCGACTTAAAGCATCAGCTACCACATTTGCCTTTCCTGCATGATACTGGATATTACAATCATAATCACTAAGAATTTCCATCCAGCGTCTTTGTCTCAGATTCAACTCCTTTTGCCCGAAAACATACCTGAAACTCTTATGGTCGGTGAAAATGGTAAACTTACTACCGTAAAGGTAATGTCTCTAAATCTTAAGGGCAAAATTTATGGCTCCTAATTCCAAATCATGGGTTGAATAATTCTCTTCATGATTCTTAAGTTGTCTAGACGCATAAGCTATAACCTTTTGACGTTGCATTAATACACATCCATAAGCTAACTTAGAAGCGTCACAATAGACTACAAAGTCTTCAGTTCCTTCTGGTAACGCTAGTATGGGTGCATGGGTTAATCTTTGCTTAAGAATTCTAAAGGCTTCTTCTTGTTTTGGTCCCCATTCAAACTTAACAGATTTACAGGTTAGCTTAGTCAAGGGGATGGCTATTCTAGAAAAATCTCGAATAAATCTTCTATAATAACCGACCAATCCTAAGAAACTTCTAACCTCGGTTGGTGATTCAGGGGTTTTCCATTTGGTAATTTCCTTGATCTTGGTGGGATCCACATGAATTCCTTCATGATTAACTAAATGTCCAAGAAATTATACCTGTTCTAACCAAAACTCGCACTTTGAAAACTTTGCATAAAGCTTTTCCTTTCTCAATAAACTTAGAAGTGTATGCAAATGCTTTGCATGTTCCTCTTTACTTTTGGAGTAAATGAGAGTATCATCTATAAAAACAATTATGAATTTATCCAAATATGGCTTACATATTCGGTTCATCATGTCCACAAATGCAGCTAGGGCATTGGTTAAACAAAATGGCATGACTGTAAATTCATAATGGCCATACCTAGTTCTGAAAGCGGTCTTAGGAATGTCCTCTTCCTGTACCTTTAATTGATGATATCCTGGTCGTAAATCGATTTTCAAGAAAAATCGAGCTCCTTGCAACTGATCAAACAAATCATCGATCCTCGGTAATGGGTACTGATTCTTAATCGAGACTTTGTTCAATTCACGGTAATCAATGCACATACGCATTGATCCGTCTTTCTTTTTAACGAACAGTATCGGGGTAGGATCGAGGATTCGTCCAATACGAGTCAATCTGAGTCAAATATGAGTTTCTAGAAAGGCGAAATCAGACTAGAAACCGTCAATCAGTGTTAGAATAGGAGTAGAAAAGTATAAAGTCACTTTAAACATGTTCTTCATTGATTATAAACGTTTTGGTACAGAGAGAATCGGACAGCACTTCGTTTCTGGATTCTTTGGAAAGTTACAAATGAAGAACTCAACTAACCTATTTATAGGTTCTCTAGTTCGCACGGGATAGCAACACCACATTGCACGAACTGGCAACTTCCAGTTCATGCGACCTGACCTTCATCACTTAGTTCGTGCGAACTGGACCAAAATACATATAAAACTTAACTTTTCAAACCTATTACATACAATTGACACGACACAGACTGATGACGTAGGCGATAGACATTATGCATCAACAAACTCCCCCTTGGATATTGCCGCAGTCTCCAGTCAGCCTGTCTTCAAAACTTCCTCACAAAGACTTGAAAACTTCTTCTCTTTGCTTCGGCTTTTTCAACAACTCTTTCCTCAGGCTCCCCCTTTCGTTCAGCTTTAGTGCTTTTGGGATCGACACCTGGCTTTCCGGTTACAAGCTCCCCTTTGCGTCGAGCTCGTCTTCAGACTCCCCCTTAGACTCGGCTATCGGGATCGTAGTCTGGAACTTTCATCTGCAAATCTCAAACATTTATGAGAAATTTTTTTTGAATTTTTTAACTTTTTAACTTTTTACCAACACACTCAGTTAACCAAGTCCAATTTAATGAGCCTGGTCAACTGTTTAGCCTGCCAAGTCCAAGTTAATGACCTTGGCTAACCAAATTATGATCTTGCTGACATTTTGAAACAAATTTAGGTTCAAATTAATGAACTTTGATACATTTTGAGCAATTACCAACACTTTTCTCAAACTTTTTCTTATCCAACCCAAATGATCCAACATGTTTATCACTGTGGGACTTTGATCATCAGATCCCCAACGTCTGTTGTAAAAAATAAGATGAAATGACAAATCTTTTTGGATTTTACAACATTTTAGCTAAACAAACAGGAAATCTTTTTGAATCTAAGAAAGAGGAAACTGTACAAACATATATACAGACATCTTTTTGTGAGTTTGTGTAAGAGGATCATATCAGTTTTGAGACTTATCACCAACACCATTGATGTTGATTTAACTTTAAATCTTAAACAAATTCACTACTGATTGTCAGTATTGTTGTCCACTTAAACTTCTACACAAGTTTCAATTGTTTCAAGATATGAATTAGTTGTTTTAAAGACTTAAACTTATTCGCGTGTCCCACCTCAGAATATACTCCCATATCAAAATTCCCTAGATTCAGTCTTACAGGTGAGTATATCAATCTGATATCTGTATTTGGGTTAGTGCGAGACCTTGAGAGCTCAGGTATGAACTACCGTTCAATCAAAGAGATGAAGGCTTGACTTTAGGTGTGTCCCACTTAGGGATCTTCTTTACAACAACACTTGATTTATATCTGTCGATATTTTCTCAATTTTTATGCTGAGGGTATGCTTTAAAAGAGCGTAAAGTATTATACTAGGTCTAGGCCATTGCTTCCGCAATATCAGAAGACCAGGTATAATACCCCAGATATCAAACAGTATAAAGACCTAGTATCTCAGAATCAGGCAATCTCTCAAACAAGATTTCGGGGGTTACCCTTATATCCGAGAGATGTTCCCCACGAGATAAGCAAGTTTTGATATTTAGGTTTATATCTCGAATATAATCTACTAATTGTGTGAAGTCTATTGACACATCATCAGTGAGACTTGTTTAAAATCATTTTGACTTTCCATTTTTTTAGCATGTTGTGATAGTTCACTGATGTACTATCATTTCCTCTTTTTCACAACAAAACTCATTTTTGATTTTTCAATGTTTTTGTATTTTTGAAATTTTATCATGTTTTTGTATTTTCTATAAACTTTCTCCCCCTAAAATCAAAAACATATTTTTGTGTTTTTGGTTTTATCAAAAGCAGTAAAGAAACTGTACAGAAAACATGACAACTAGACACAGATCACTTCTGATCGCCGTCCGCCTCGGCCACACACTCTACCACCCTCCCAGAAAACAAATTCTTTAACCCGTTCAATTTCAAAATATAATTAAACCTTGTTTTATCAACGGGTTTAGTGTAAAAATCAGCTCTCTGATCATCGGTGTGAATATAATCAATTCGAATCAATTTTTTCTCGTAGCAATCACGAATAAAATGATGTTGAATCTCAATATGTTTTGTTTTAGAGTGTTGAACCGGTTTTTTAGTGATATTAATGGCTGCCTCATTGTCCACGAAAATTGGCGTGTCTAAGAACTGCAAACCATAGTCCCTCATTTGCTGTTGGATCCAGAGGATCTGAGAACAACAGCTGGAAGCCGAAACGTATTCAGCCTCACAAGTCGAGAGAGCGACTGTGGTTTGTTTCTTACACTGCCAAGTGATTAGCCGAGTTCCGAAGAACTGACAACCAGCAGTTGTGGATTTAGCGTTCAACTTACAACACCCGAAGTTAGAGTCAGAATATCCAGTTAGAGAGAAGTCACCGGATCGGGGATACCACAAGCCGGTGCTTGGGTAACCTTTGAGATACCGTAAGATCCTCTTCACTATCATCATGTGTGATTGTCTGGGACTTGACTGGTTCCGGGCGCAGAGGCATGTTGGATACATGATGTCCGGTCGTGACGCTGTCAGATACATTAGCGATCCTATGATTGACTGATAAAGCGTTTCATCCACTTTCTCACCACTTTCATCCGGACATATACCATGATTCGTAGCCAGGGGGTTGATTTGGGAGATGATTCGGACATATTGAATTTGTCCAACACATCATTTGTTGGTGCATATGTCTGTCGACTTCGTCTTGTATCGAGTCTAGAAATAGAAATGATAGATCTAGTCACGTTGTACGAAGAATATAGGAAAAAGGCTTGAAACAGTCATTTCACACGAACTGGCCAGTTCGTGCGAAATGGACTAGACCCAAGTCGTACGAACTGGATGTCCAGTTCGTGCGAAATGCCATTTCGTGTGAGGGTGTTCCATGCGAATTGGGGAGTCTATAAATAGGTATCTTGACCATTTCATTTGTAACTTTTCTGATTCCGGTGCCGAGGTGCTGCCGAAGTGTCTCCAGCCTGTTAAACGATCTGATATCAATACAAGAGACAGTTTAAGTGAATCTAAGTGCAAATCAGCTGAAATAACTCTGACACGTATGTTTCCGCCTTTCGTATTGGACGAGATCTCTTCTGAACGACTCGTTTGGTCGTGCAAACGATCCTACAAGTGGTATCAGAGCTCAGGAGGAAGAGTTCTTACCATTTTCAGCGTGATTTCATCAAAAATTCTTATTTCTACTCACTTTCTTCACATTTTTCAAAATTAACCAAGATTTTACGGTTAAAATGGCTTGATTTTCACATATGACATGCGAAATACTGTTTTAACAAATCCTTGAAAGAATCAGACCTTAAATCAAAGTAAAACTTGATCAATTTGTCAAAAAACTGTCCGATCGTGTGACATCAGCACCAATTCGCACAAATTGGATAACAGATCGTTTGAATTTGCATCCATTTCGCACGAGCTAAGCCTCCATTTCGCACCAAGTGCCAATTCGCTTGAAACAGACATCACTTCGCACGAATTGGTATCCAGATCGCATCATAGTGTCATTTCGTTTGAATTAGACCTCCAATTCGTACGGATAGAGTATTGGTTGGACCACATCGCTTGAAAGGTGATCATTTTGTTTGAAAGACCCCAATTCGTGTGAGTCAATTCGCACGAAGTGTTTCAGCAGTTCAGTTCGCTTGGATTTAATTTCAGTTCGTTTGAGATTGAATATTTCCAAATCGTGTGAAAATTACCAGTTTGCTTGAAAGTGCGAGTTTGTGAAACTTTTGATACCGAATCATGGAAAGCGAATTCTACAATGCCTTTGCTACCCTGATCACTATGACTCAGAATGCGATGTTAGAAAATGAAACGGGCACCATGCAAAAACCGCCTAAGCTTATGTGTATTGAGGGGTATAGTGGATGGGCGGAACGTTTTGAAAATTGGGTTCAAGCATATTACTTAGATGCATGGGAATGTACTGAATATCGATATATTAGACCGGTTAAGGACAATGGAGAGAAGGTTGATGTTAAAGATCTAAGTGTTGATGAGAAAAAGAAATTCAAAAATGAAAAGATGATGGTTAGTCTCTTGCAGCAAGCTATTAAGGAAGAAATCTTGATTTTACTACAACACAACGGAAGTGCACATTCAATATGGAAAGAACTAAAATCGAAGTTTGTTGGTAGTAAAGAGATGATCAAGAACAAAATGTCGCTTTTGAAGAAAGAATCTGATCTATTTCGTGGATTAAAAACTAAAAACACCAAGCAGATTGTAGAAAGATATTGCAATTTGGTGATGAACATGAAGAGATTGAATATCACCAAAGATAAAGAAGAATTGATTGAAAAGTTGGCCGATGCGTTGCCACAAGATGTCTGGGGCACGTATGTTATGATGTTGAAAAATAAACCTGACTTTGACAATCTAACACTGAGCACGTTTATTGAACAACTCAAAGCTCAAGAGATGGAACAACGAAAGATAGCGAGAATGAAGGACTTTGATGGTGAACAAGACATTGGTCTATATTACAAAGGTGGTACTAGTGATAGGACCAACATTGCACCAAAGATTGAAACAGCTTTCAATGCAAAAAGTTCTTCTGGAGGGTCATCTCAAGGATCAAATAGCAAAACGGGATTTTCTTCATATCCATCATTCAATCCAAATTTCTCAGCAACCAAGAATTGCAAAGTACTACAATGCAACATTGCGTTAAATCTTGAGAATGATCAAAATTACTCTGAAGAAGTGGCCAAAAGTCATATGTCTTTGTTGGTGACTATGTTAGAGTCTTATGGGAGTTTAGTTGCAGGAAGGATCGGAAATCCAATGTTGACAAAAGAGGATTACGATCAGATTGATGCTGAGGAAATGGAGTTAATGGATATAAAGTGGTGTTTGGCTAGTGTGTTGAGAAGAGCTGAAAAGTTTAAACAGATTACGGGAAGAGATGATTTCCGTGATGCTAATGTTTCTACTTTAGGATTTGATAAATCTAAAGTTACTTGTTTTCGTTGCAGGGAAAAGGGCACTTTAAGCGAGAATGCACAAACCGTGAAGCAAGTGGAGCTCAAAATCCTTTCGGAAACAACGATTATTATCAGAAAGCGATTTATCATCAAGTTGCTCAACAGCCGTATCAACAACAATACTCACAAACTGCACATGCTAGGAAGGAGATCGAGGAATCAAAGAAAGCTTATCTGGTTAATCAAGATAATGAAAGATCGTCAAAAGGATTTAGTTGGGACAAATATATTTCAGCTGAGAGTAAAGCATGTCTGACAGATCAAGATGATGAAAGGCTTCCTAAAGGTTTCAGTTGGGATGATTATGATCCTAACAGAACTGCAGATCATAAAGCTTTTATTGCTCAAATTGTTGAAGATAGTGATGACAATTCGTATTATCCAGAAAGAATGAAAGAGCATTTAAAATATCTAGCCTAGAGAGATGCTGAAAATGCTCGAGGGACGAAGAAGAAGGTTAAAAAACAAGATGATTGTGATGATGATAATTCGTATTATGCAGAAAGAATGAAAGAGCACTTAAATTTCTAGCCGAGAGAGATAAAAATGATGATGAAGATGTACGTATGATAAAGAAGCAGGTCAAAGAAATTCCAGCTTTCGAGATTAACAAGGAAGCTGATGCAGAAAAGGTGTCTGAGAATTGTGAAAACTGTGAGACTATAAAAAGCACAACAACGAGTTGATTCATAACATGAACGGACTGAAAGAATCGTATGATGTTCTAAACAAAGCCATGAATCAATATAACGAGTCAAGCAGTGAACAAGCAACAGCTATGAAGACACTCAATGGAGCATACATGACAAAGCAGAAAATCGTCAATTATTACATTGAGATGTGTGCTGAGCTTGAACAAAAGTTGGAAACTCAGAGGATCAAAACTGAGAGAGTAAACAGGTTATTGAAAAGTTACTCATGTTCTTCTTATGTGATTGATAGGATTTATCCTATAGTGGAAGGCATGAAAGTGTTTGAAGAAGAAGAAACATCTGAAGTGAAGAATTTCGAAACAAAAAGGATACTGAAGTGAAGAATTATGGTAAGAAACAAAGTGTTAGTTATAACAAGTCTCCACCCTCGCTTGAAAATGGATATTCTCCACGAAATCCTAATTCAGAAAGAGTCAAAAAGGCAACCAACTTACAGTGGGAATCTGAGCCTTCAGGTAACTTGCCAGACAACATTGATGTCACTTTCACATCATCCGACACTGATCATGAGTCCGAGATAATTAAGAAAGTGGTCGATCAGGTGTTGGATAAAGATGAAATGGAGGAGTCAAAGTCCGAGTCCGACATTTCAAGTCCAAAAGTCGAAAAGGGCAAACGGGTTTACAATAAAGATTTTCTGTTATCACAAAATAATTTGAATGACGAAACATTCAAAGTAGCATATACTTTGAATGATTCTGACAAATTATATTCTGATGAAGAATTTCCAATAAGAGATGTTAAAACTGAAATGATCAACAAGGTTTTCAAACTAACAGAAATTAATATTTCTGAAATAAAAGATGTAAATCTTACTGAAAAACCTAAAAAGTACACCTCAAGAGATCAACAAAGGTTAAACAAGAAAAAGGGTTACAATTCTGGTCTGGGTTTTCAAAAGAAACCAAACAATAATGGTAATTTCAAAAAGAAAGGTTTAGGTTTTATTCCACCAGAAAATCATAAAAATGAGAAAATTTATAAACCAAAAACTGTATTTGTTTCAGGGTCAAGTTCAGAAGAAGAGGAAAAGAGCTCATTCTGGAAGCAATCGAACAAAGAATTCCTTGCTAAGAAGCAAGAGGGAATGAAGAATGAAGCTGCTCAGAAGAAGAAAGATAAAAGAACCTGTTATCAATGTCAAAAAGTTGGTCACATTGCCTTGAACTGTCCAAAGGCAACCATCACATAACAGGGAGTCTCTGAAAAACTGAAAGAAAAGATGGTTGAAAATGAACCACCAACCAAACAATTTAAAGTTTTCAAAAATTCAAAATTTGAGGTTGGTGAATGTTCAAAGAGTTTTTACAAAAGAAAAGTGAAACTTAACAACCAGAAGTGGGTTGTTAAGAAATCAGATGATAGTTCTAGCAATGATTCTGATTCGTCAAAATCAGAGGGGCTATTTTCTGGCGATGAATCTGACTCGTCAAAGTCAGAGGAGCCATCAGTTGAGCTAAAAGAAGAAAATTCAGTTCCGCCATTGGATGACGCAAACTTTCCACCATTGCGGGCTGAAAATTTAAAATCAAAAATAGGAAAAGTTGAAATTTCAAATCAATTCTTTTCTGAAAAGAAAGAATTTGATGTTGAAAAAGCCTTTAACCCCACAGTTCAAAATATTTTTGGAAAAATGATTGACGGGAAGGTCAAAGGGGTAAAGGAATTTTATGAATTGAAAAAGAAGAAACCAGAAGAAGATGGTTCACCCATGTTCGAATCGGCATGGGATAGAACCTATCATGACTAAAATCTGGACTTGCCGAAGCTCCCTAGTTGGTAATCGTGGAGCAGGAATCGACATCATTATTGAAAAAATTGTTTTTGTGAATAACTTATAAGTGGTTAATCAAGGTCATTAAGTTGAACTTGATTAACTTGTATACCAATGGTTGAGAAAACAATGTGATGAAAAACCCCATTTTTACAAGTGAAATCAACAAAACTAATTTTCCAGAAAAACCATTTTGATTAAAACAAATTTAAGTGTTTTGAAATCATAATGGGAAAATTGTTTGTTGTCAGGGGGAGTTCTGATTGTTTATGCCAAGTGGATGGCGAATTGAAGCATTTCACAACAAATGTCACTTTATTTGTATAGTTTATTTTCAAATTTTCCTTGAAAATAAAAAATTGAAACATATTTTTGATTTTAGGGGGAGTAAAAATTTAGAAAAATTTCGAAAATTTGAAAAATTCCAAAAACATGATAAAATCTAAAAAGCCAAAAACATCGAAAAATTAAAAATGTGTTTGGTTGTGAAAAGAGGAAATGAAAGTACATCAGTGGAATATCATAACACGCTAAAGATTTGAATAGTCAAATGTAATAAATGATCTCACTGGTGATATGCAAGTAGGTTTTTACTCATTCAATGGATTGTTTTCGAGATATAAACCGAAAATATCGAATAGCTTACTTATCTCGTGGGGAACATCTCTCGGATATATGGGTAACCCCCGAAATCTTGTTTGAAAGGCTTTCTATTTCTGACATACTAGGTCTTTGTGCGTGATGATATCTGGGGTATTTTACTAGGACTTCTGATTTTGCAGGAGCAATAGCCTAGTCCTCGTATAATACTTTGCAGCTTTAATCTTAAAGCCTACCCTCAACATAAAAATGATGAAACATTGAAAAATGCTAATCATGTGCTGGTGAAGAAAAGATCCCCAAATGGGACACACCTAAAGACAAGCCATCATCTCTTTGTCTGAACGGAAGTTCTAACCTGAGCTCTCATGGTCTCGCATTACCCGTTTACAGATATCATTAGTGTACATTCACCTGTAAGACTGAATATAGAAGTCTGGATACGGGAGTATATTCTGAGGTGGGACACGAGAATAAGTTTAAGTGCTTAATACACTAAATTCGTATCTCGAAACAGTTAAACTTTGTGTGAAAATTTAAGTGGATCAGTATACTGACAATCTACGTGAATCGTTTAAAACTTAAAATGTTTAAAGCTTAATGGTGTTTGTGATTTGTCTCAAAAACTGATATGATCCTCTTACACAAACTCACAAAAATATTGTTTGTAAATATTTCTTTTCTGCGTTTCTTTAAAAACAAAAACCCAAAAAGAATGTGTTTTAGCATAAATTTTTGAAAAAAAAAATTCGACAACTGTTGTTGGAAAGCTAATTTTCAAAATTCCAAGTGCTAAACATGATGAACAATGGGTTGGGAGAGTTTGTATTGAAATGAAAATTGTTATAAATAAATCTACCCAAAAGTAAGTTGTTGATGATTAAACGATATCTGCAAGTGGTATATAAATTTGTCAAATTGTTAAATTTGTGAAATTTATTTTGAGGTAGAGATTTATGCAGGTCCCAGTGTCTAAGCGTGAGCAGAGTTTGAGCCAGGTTTTCGATTCAAAGCCTGTATGTTGTGAATTCCAGACTGCGATCCCAGCTTTTCAAAAGGGGGAGTCTGAAGACATAAGAGCCAGATAAAGATTATGGATCAACATTCAAGGGGGAGTTTGAATGGTAGAGAGCCAGGTTTGAATCCTGCTGTCCACGCAAGCTACTGATGCTAAAGAACTTAAAGAATCAAGAGATCTGATCAAGAGAAGATAGAGACAGGTTGAGATTCTGGAAGAGAAAAGAGAGAGAAAGAGATTGAGGATGCTTACAGTGTCAGATACTTTGGAAGAGCACGAAGGCTGATAAAGACTGAAGAGTTGACTTACTGAAGACTCGACACTGAAGACTTCGTCAACATCCAAGGGGGAGTCTGTTGGTGCATATGTCTGTCGACTTCGTCTTGTATCGAGTCTTGAAATAGGAATGATAGATCTAGACACGTTGTACGAAGAATATAGGAAAAAGGCTTGAAACAGTCATTTCACACGAACTGGCCAGTTCGTGCGAAATGGACTAGACCCAATTCGTACGAACTGGAGTTCATGCGAAATGGACTAGACCCAATTCGTACGAACTTGGATGCCCAGTTCGGGCGAAATGCCCATGCGAATTGGGGAGTCTATAAATAGGTGTCTTGACCATTTCATTTGTAACTTTTCTGATTCCGGTGCCGAGGTGCTGCCGAAGTGTCTCCAGCCTGTTAAACGATCTGATATCAATACAAGAGACAGTTAATCAAGATAATGAAAGATCGTCAAAAGGATTTAGTTGGGACAAATATATTTCAGCTGAGAGTAAAGCATGTCTGACAGATCAAGATGATGAAAGGCTTCCTAAAGGTTTCAGTTGGGATGATTATGATCCTAACAGAACTGCAGATCATAAAGCTTTTATTGCTCAAATTGTTGAAGATAGTGATGACAATTCGTATTATCCAGAAAGAATGAAAGAGCATTTAAAATATCTAGCCTAGAGAGATGCTGAAAATGCTCGAGGGACGAAGAAGAAGGTTAAAAAACAAGATGATTGTGATGATGATAATTCGTATTATGCAGAAAGAATGAAAGAGCACTTAAATTTCTAGCCGAGAGAGATAAAAATGATGATGAAGATGTACGTATGATAAAGAAGCAGGTCAAAGAAATTCCAGCTTTCGAGATTAACAAGGAAGCTGATGCAGAAAAGGTGTCTGAGAATTGTGAAAACTGTGAGACTATAAAAAGCACAACAACGAGTTGATTCATAACATGAACGGACTGAAAGAATCGTATGATGTTCTAAACAAAGCCATGAATCAATATAACGAGTCAAGCAGTGAACAAGCAACAGCTATGAAGACACTCAATGGAGCATACATGACAAAGCAGAAAATCGTCAATTATTACATTGAGATGTGTGCTGAGCTTGAACAAAAGTTGGAAACTCAGAGGATCAAAACTGAGAGAGTAAACAGGTTATTGAAAAGTTACTCATGTTCTTCTTATGTGATTGATAGGATTTATCCTATAGTGGAAGGCATGAAAGTGTTTGAAGAAGAAGAAACATCTGAAGTGAAGAATTTCGAAACAAAAAGGATACTGAAGTGAAGAATTATGGTAAGAAACAAAGTGTTAGTTATAACAAGTCTCCACCCTCGCTTGAAAATGGATATTCTCCACGAAATCCTAATTCAGAAAGAGTCAAAAAGGCAACCAACTTACAGTGGGAATCTGAGCCTTCAGGTAACTTGCCAGACAACATTGATGTCACTTTCACATCATCCGACACTGATCATGAGTCCGAGATAATTAAGAAAGTGGTCGATCAGGTGTTGGATAAAGATGAAATGGAGGAGTCAAAGTCCGAGTCCGACATTTCAAGTCCAAAAGTCGAAAAGGGCAAACGGGTTTACAATAAAGATTTTCTGTTATCACAAAATAATTTGAATGACGAAACATTCAAAGTAGCATATACTTTGAATGATTCTGACAAATTATATTCTGATGAAGAATTTCCAATAAGAGATGTTAAAACTGAAATGATCAACAAGGTTTTCAAACTAACAGAAATTAATATTTCTGAAATAAAAGATGTAAATCTTACTGAAAAACCTAAAAAGTACACCTCAAGAGATCAACAAAGGTTAAACAAGAAAAAGGGTTACAATTCTGGTCTGGGTTTTCAAAAGAAACCAAACAATAATGGTAATTTCAAAAAGAAAGGTTTAGGTTTTATTCCACCAGAAAATCATAAAAATGAGAAAATTTATAAACCAAAAACTGTATTTGTTTCAGGGTCAAGTTCAGAAGAAGAGGAAAAGAGCTCATTCTGGAAGCAATCGAACAAAGAATTCCTTGCTAAGAAGCAAGAGGGAATGAAGAATGAAGCTGCTCAGAAGAAGAAAGATAAAAGAACCTGTTATCAATGTCAAAAAGTTGGTCACATTGCCTTGAACTGTCCAAAGGCAACCATCACATAACAGGGAGTCTCTGAAAAACTGAAAGAAAAGATGGTTGAAAATGAACCACCAACCAAACAATTTAAAGTTTTCAAAAATTCAAAATTTGAGGTTGGTGAATGTTCAAAGAGTTTTTACAAAAGAAAAGTGAAACTTAACAACCAGAAGTGGGTTGTTAAGAAATCAGATGATAGTTCTAGCAATGATTCTGATTCGTCAAAATCAGAGGGGCTATTTTCTGGCGATGAATCTGACTCGTCAAAGTCAGAGGAGCCATCAGTTGAGCTAAAAGAAGAAAATTCAGTTCCGCCATTGGATGACGCAAACTTTCCACCATTGCGGGCTGAAAATTTAAAATCAAAAATAGGAATAGTTGAAATTTCAAATCAATTCTTTTCTGAAAAGAAAGAATTTGATGTTGAAAAAGCCTTTAACCCCACAGTTCAAAATATTTTTGGAAAAATGATTGACGGGAAGGTCAAAGGGGTAAAGGAATTTTATGAATTGAAAAAGAAGAAACCAGAAGAAGATGGTTCACCCATGTTCGAATCGGCATGGGATAGAACCTATCATGACTAAAATCTGGACTTGCCGAAGCTCCCTAGTTGGTAATCGTGGAGCAGGAATCGACATCATTATTGAAAAAATTGTTTTTGTGAATAACTTATAAGTGGTTAATCAAGGTCATTAAGTTGAACTTGATTAACTTGTATACCAATGGTTGAGAAAACAATGTGATGAAAAACCCCATTTTTACAAGTGAAATCAACAAAACTAATTTTCCAGAAAAACCATTTTGATTAAAACAAATTTAAGTGTTTTGAAATCATAATGGGAAAATTGTTTGTTGTCAGGGGGAGTTCTGATTGTTTATGCCAAGTGGATGGCGAATTGAAGCATTTCACAACAATTGTCACTTTATTTGTATAGTTTATTTTCAAATTTTCCTTGAAAATAAAAAATTGAAACATATTTTTGATTTTAGGGGGAGTAAAAATTTAGAAAAATTTCGAAAATTTGAAAAATTCCAAAAACATGATAAAATCTAAAAAGCCAAAAACATCGAAAAATTAAAAATGTGTTTGGTTGTGAAAAGAGGAAATGAAAGTACATCAGTGGAATATCATAACACGCTAAAGATTTGAATAGTCAAATGTAATAAACGATCTCACTGGTGATATGCAAGTAGGTTTTTACTCATTCAATGGATTGTTTTCGAGATATAAACCGAAAATATCGAATAGCTTACTTATCTCGTGGGGAACATCTCTCGGATATATGGGTAACCCCCGAAATCTTGTTTGAAAGGCTTTCTATTTCTGACATACTAGGTCTTTGTGCGTGATGATATCTGGGGTATTTTACTAGGACTTCTGATTTTGCAGGAGCAATAGCCTAGTCCTCGTATAATACTTTGCAGCTTTAATCTTAAAGCCTACCCTCAACATAAAAATGATGAAACATTGAAAAATGCTAATCATGTGCTGGTGAAGAAAAGATCCCCAAATGGGACACACCTAAAGACAAGCCATCATCTCTTTGTCTGAACGGAAGTTCTAACCTGAGCTCTCATGGTCTCGCATTACCCGTTTACAGATATCATTAGTGTACATTCACCTGTAAGACTGAATATAGAAGTCTGGATACGGGAGTATATTCTGAGGTGGGACACGAGAATAAGTTTAAGTGCTTAATACACTAAATTCGTATCTCGAAACAGTTAAACTTTGTGTGAAAATTTAAGTGGATCAGTATACTGACAATCTACGTGAATCGTTTAAAACTTAAAATGTTTAAAGCTTAATGGTGTTTGTGATTTGTCTCAAAAACTGATATGATCCTCTTACACAAACTCACAAAAATATTGTTTGTAAATATTTCTTTTCTGCGTTTCTTTAAAAACAAAAACCCAAAAAGAATGTGTTTTAGCATAAATTTTTGAAAAAAAAATTCGACAACTGTTGTTGGAAAGCTGATTTTCAAAATTCCAAGTGCTAAACATGATGAACAATGGGTTGGGAGAGTTTGTATTGAAATGAAAATTGTTATAAATAAATCTACCCAAAAGTAAGTTGTTGATGATTAAACGATATCTGCAAGTGGTATATAAATTTGTCAAATTGTTAAATTTGTGAAATTTATTTTGAGGTAGAGATTTATGCAGGTCCCAGTGTCTAAGCGTGAGCAGAGTTTGAGCCAGGTTTTCGATTCAAAGCCTGTATGTTGTGAATTCCAGACTGCGATCCCAGCTTTTCAAAAGGGGGAGTCTGAAGACATAAGAGCCAGATAAAGATTATGGATCAACATTCAAGGGGGAGTTTGAATGGTAGAGAGCCAGGTTTGAATCCTGCTGTCCACGCAAGCTACTGATGCTAAAGAACTTAAAGAATCAAGAGATCTGATCAAGAGAAGATAGAGACAGGTTGAGATTCTGGAAGAGAAAAGAGAGAGAAAGAGATTGAGGATGCTTACAGTGTCAGATACTTTGGAAGAGCACGAAGGCTGATAAAGACTGAAGAGTTGACTTACTGAAGACTCGACACTGAAGACTTCGTCAACATCCAAGGGGGAGTCTGTTGGTGCATATGTCTGTCGACTTCGTCTTGTATCGAGTCTTGAAATAGGAATGATAGATCTAGACACGTTGTACGAAGAATATAGGAAAAAGGCTTGAAACAGTCATTTCACACGAACTGGCCAGTTCGTGCGAAATGGACTAGACCCAATTCGTACGAACTGGAGTTCATGCGAAATGGACTAGACCCAATTCGTACGAACTTGGATGCCCAGTTCGGGCGAAATGCCCATGCGAATTGGGGAGTCTATAAATAGGTGTCTTGACCATTTCATTTGTAACTTTTCTGATTCCGGTGCCGAGGTGCTGCCGAAGTGTCTCCAGCCTGTTAAACGATCTGATATCAATACAAGAGACAGTTAAGTGAATCTAAGTGCAAATCAGCTGAAATAACTCCGATACGTCTGTTTCTGCCTTTCGTATTGGACGAGATCTCTTCTGAACGACTCGTTTGGTCGTGCAAACGATCCTACATCATTCACATACTTGGTCTGGTGTATGAAGATTCGATCGGGCAGTTGCTCAACTTGAAGCCCGATAAAGAACTTCATCTCCCCCATTGAACTCATTTCAAACTTCTTTTTCATGACCTTCTCAAACTCTTTACACAACTCATCGTTCGTTGATCCGAAAATTATATCATCAACATAGATTTGCACGATAAGTAGATGTCCTGCAACCTCTTTAGTGAACAGGGTACTATCGACAGTCCCTTTGGTGAACCCGTTGTTCAGAAAATGCTGGGAAAACGTCTCGTACCAGGCTCTCGGGGCCTGGTGTAAACCGTATAACTCATTGTCGAGTAGATACACCTTGTCTTTATGTATAGGATCGGTAAAACCCAGTGGTTATCCAACGTACACTTCTTCTTTAATCTTTCCGTAGAGGAATGCAGATTTGACATCCAGTTGGTAGACCTTGAATCCCTTCCATGACGCGAATGCCAAGAAGATTCTTATTGCCTCAAGTCGAGCAACGGGAGCATATACTTCAGTAAAGTCAATCCCCTCTTGCTGACTAAATCCTTGGACTACCAAACGTTCTTTGTTCCTTACAATAACCCCCTATCATCTCGCTTACATTTGAAGACCCACTTGGTCTTGATCAACTTCTGATCTTCTGGGAGATCAACCAACCTCCACACTCCAAGCTTTTCAAATTGTAGTAGCTCTTCTTGCATTGCATTTACCCAACTCTCTTCGGTCAATGCTTCTTTATACGTTTTCGACTCTACCTGCGAGATCAAACATTTTAATGAGAACTCTTCTTGTAAAGGTGCTACAGAGGAGTAAAAACATGTAAGCCCTTTGTTTATTTGTTCGCGGGTTTTCACGCCGCTTTGAAGGTCACTAATGATTTGTTCTGACGGATGGTAAGATTACGTTCTTGGCATGACTGTATCCGGTACGCTCACTTCCGATTGCAAATTTGTTATATTCTGATCACCCGTGTGATCAACAGCATTTGAAGTCACAATATTTGGTTCCTCGTCATAAATCGGATCGGTTACCGATTCTGAGTCGTCAGATTGGTCAAATATTGGAGCTGTTTCTTCTGTGTTCATGTGCAGTTCCACTAGGACCAGCCTCATGATCATTTGAACCCACAGTGGGCTAGGAAACTACCAACGGTCTCGGTACTTGTTCTTGTGAAAGAGACTGCTGTTGTTGGTATAAGAATGCCAGTTCCTCCTCATTCGGCTCTGTCGGTAGATGGAATGACTCCCAAAGATTTTCGTAATCAAATAGCAACATGTTTTCGGGAAGTTGAGTCGGAGCAGTAAACCGTTGATAGTCAACGTGCTGAACTTGTATGATCTTCCCCAAACTCGTAACAAAAACTCCCTTCAATGGACTAGCATATCCTACAAAAAAGCCTTCATTAGCTTTTGCACCAAATTTACCGCTTGGATCAATGAATGTGCATGGCGATCCAAATGGTTCTAAGAATTTGAGATTCGGTTTGTAAAGATGAAGTAATTCAAAACAAGTTTTCTTGTACTTCTTCACCGTAAGAACACGATTGAGCGTGTAGCATGCCGTGGCAACCGCTACACTCCAAAAATATACCGGTAATTTCGAATCTGCTAACATGGTACGAGCTGTTTCGATCAACGTACGATTTTTTTTTCTGCGACACCATGTTGTTGAGGAGTATACGGTGCGCTGAACTCATGAAGAATGCCTTTATCGTTGCAGAATTCGAGCATACGGTTGTTCTTGAATTCTGTGCCATTGTCGCTTCGAATACGTCTAATCGGCAGTTTGTAAAGATTTTCCATCTTTTTGAATAGCTTCATCAAAGAATCAAACATTTCGTCTTTTCTCTCTAGAAACATCACCCAGGAGAATCTTGTAAAGTCATCAGTAACAACTAAACAATATAGATCTCCACTTATGCTTTTCACATTTACCGGTCCGAAAAGATCCATATGGAGTCTTTCGAGCGGTAATCTGATGGAGTTCAAGAGCTTTTTCGGATGCGATTTCTTCATCTGCTTTACCTTTTTACATTCAATACAATCATCGTTAAGATGGAAGCTTTTCAAATTAACACCTTCGACAAGATCATTATGAACTAAGAAGTTCATCTTTCTCAAGTGAATATGCCCCATTTTACGATGCCACATGATGGATTCTTTTCAGTCACCTTCGTCTTACTCACAAAACATTGTGCCTTTTTATCTGTCGTTGTTACAACGCTCATGTCTACTACATAAAGGTCATTTTCACGAGGAGCGCGCATCAACACCATCTCTGCGGGTATCTTACACCCTGGTTTAAGAATCAGACATTCATCTTTTGTGAAATGAACAGTAAATGACTTACCACAAATCTGAGAGATGATCAACAGATTGTTTTCTAACTCAGCGATGTAATTCACTTTATCAAACGTTACGACCCCGTTAGTAAGTATTCCTTCTCCAACAATTCTTCCACCATGAGTTCGAGCAAACCCGACATAACCTCCATTGATTGATTTGACGTCATATAGCAGTACTAACATCCATGTCGTGTGCCGTGAGGCGCCACTATCCATTATCCACTTAGAAATGATAGACCTTGGAAGCTGATGTGCACAAAATGCAACATATAAATTACATCAATTGTGGCATAAAACTAAACCTTTTTAGTACTAATGCTGGAAAAAGTGTGTTTTTGTCTTCCTTTTGTATTTTCAGGATTAAATGAGCTCAAATAAACAAAAGAAGCAAAAAGGCAGCTAAATCTAACATAAATACAAGAAAAGGAACAAACGTGGCATGCCCGGCCTCCCGACAGCATCTTCCCAAGCAAAACAAGAGAACAGAAGGCAGAAAACGCCCCGTGCTCAATGAGCACGGGGGCGTGCCCAAGTGTCAGCAGAAAAGACAAAGCTGTAGAAGCTTCTATCACCCACCACGGGGGCATACCCACTGGACACGGGGCCGTGGTCAACTCTAAGATTCGCAGAATCTGAGGAAATCTTGATAGTACAGATACGCTTCTGCACACGAGGGCGTGCCCAGCGGACACGGGGGCGTGGTCAACTAATGTAGACAAACTGCAATTAATGAAGAAAGAGAAGGAGGATGGACACGGGGTCGTGCCCAATGGACACGGGGCCATGCCCGAGCTTTTGTTTAGCCTATAAATAGGAGTGCTTGGATCACTTGCAACTCATCCCTTGGCACACCACCTCTCTCACACTTCACCCACCACCCACCACCATCACAACACCATCATCCACCACCATCATCCATTGTCCATCATAGAGTGTGTGAGTTGTCTCGGGAACCAAGATTGATCGTAAGAGTTCTTGACAATCAAAGGCCATGTTTGCCTAAGTCTCTTACATCACTTGGTGAAGACAAGTGTTTAGTGTAATACTTTTTTTTTAATCTTTTCGCACTTTTTATTTGGTTATGTATTAATGACTTTAATAACTAGTTTCTTATGTTGAAGGTGATTCTTCCTTATCATTTGTCCGTGGTGTCTTGGCATTATTTTATTGTCTATATAAAATAAAAGATTTTCACCATTCATATCTCCACGGTCTATATGGAGATATGTTGGCTACCTGGTCAGGGGTTAAGGGAACGGTTTGGTAAGAGTCTTGCCATTGTTCAGTGTATAGATCCTGCAAAGGACCTGGGTCAAATTTAGTAGGACCTCCATCAATACCCACCGGTATTGGATGGCGGGGGTCCAAACTCTTTGATCCCCTCATAAGTTAAACTACTATTAAAACTTTAACCCAGCTACTTAGGACTGTATCCCTGCTGACTAAGACTACTTAGCCGAGGGTAACGTCACCTTCAAAAGAGGGGCCTACCACATTATGTATTAATAACTTAATTAATTATCTTTCAATAATCCAACCCTTTAGGATTGTATCCTTGCTGACTCAAACTACTGGGTTGAGGGTAACGTCACCTTCAAAAGAGGGGCCTACTAAAATAACTAAGATAATCTCTTAAAAAGTGAAAAAGTGCGGAAATAATCAAAGGTTACACTACACACAAGTCGGATCCAAGTGATTCATCTTGTCTATCTGTTTTTACTTTTATTTTTATTTTCAGCATTTTAGTTAGTTTTATTTTTCTAATTTAAAAACCTTTTTCTAACTTTTGATTTGATTAGACGTTGAGGATAAACCGGTACTAAAAGCTCTTGTGTCCTTGGACGACCTCGGTATGTTACCAACACTATACTACGCTCACGATGGGTGCACTTGCCCATATGTGTGTCTAGTGTTAGTAAATATCGTGTTTTATAAATTTAAAACTTGACTAAAAAGTGTAAAAAGGGCTTAAAATATATACCTAAAATATAACACACTTCACGGACATCAGAAGCCCCAACACACATCAAAAGACATTTACTTAAACAATGATGCCCAAGATTTTTCAACATTTGGTATACTACCACAGACAATATCATGAGCTACTTTATCAACTTTTGGAACGTTAAAAACAACATTTGGAACATCAGATTCTGGTTTTGATTTTAGAGTTCCTTCCATGATAGGTGGGAATTCTTCAATCAATTTATCTAACTCAAAATCAATTTTCTCATTGATGGTTGCACAGATTTTTGGTTCAGATTTTAAAACTTTTTCCATTTTCTTTTCTTCAAAAGAATGTTTAGGTTTCTCCACCCATGATTGACTTTGGAAAGTCTTTGTTTTAGGATAAACCTTTGAAGTCTTTTGTGATTTTGAAGATTCACCAATTTCAAAAGTTGATTTTGGTTTGTCCTCTGACTTCAATGATTCACCGCGTTTGAGAATACGCACAGGGGATACCATAGGTGATTTTCCATTAACATCCTTTGAAATTTTTGGTTTTGGTTTATGGAAAACTGGTTTTATTATCTTTTTGACACATTGTTTGGCCATGTGACCGAGTTCATTGCATCGATAACAGATTCTTTTGTCATATTCAACAAAAGTGGATTTGTTGGCCTCGTCTCTTATCTTTTTGGCCGCAATAAAATCGTCAATTGCTTGTTTACTAAAGATATAATCCTTTTCGACTTCTGTGTTATTACCAGCCACAAACACTTAACTCAATTTTTCTTTTGGCTTAACTTCTTTCTTAGCCATTTTCTTCTCAAAACTAACACCTTTCTTTTTGTAATTTTTACCATTTTTACCCACCCATTCATTTTTCTTTCCCGGGTTGGTTGTCAGTTGTTGTTTAACAAAAGATTTTTTCTGTTTTGAAAGAAACGCATTGTTGTTAACTTCTGAGATGTCAATTTCCATGAGTTTAAAAACTTTTTCAACATTTTCTAGGTTCGCATTCTGAATCGGGTACTCAAAATCAGTATACAGTTTGTCAGTTCTGGTCATCATGTAAACCACAATGATCGAATCGTCATCCAAAACTTTATCTGATTTTGGGATAAACTTATCAAGAAAGTTTCCGTCATCTTCAGAATCTGAACTGGAATTCTCAAAATGAGTTTTCACCGTTTTGAAATCATTGTTATCACTCTCTTCATCCAACACTTGGTCTATAACTGTTTTAACCAGTTGTGACTCGTTGTCAGTGTCAGACGGAGAGAATATAACATCTATGTTTTCCGGTAACTCATTCTCTTATGTTCTCAGTTTGAGATTCAATGCCTCTTCCACCTCGTCTGGATATTTCTGAGTATAATGATTCCACATTGGGGGTGGAAGATTTTTGTAAGCTGGTTTAACTTCAGGTTGTTGAGGAACGATCTGATCAATCACATATGAAGATGAAAGATAACTGATCAACTTTTTGTCGACTCTTTCTGTCTTAATGCGCATAAGTTCAAGTTCCTTCTTTAGAGATGCGATTGTGTCCAGATGGATTGTTGGGATTGAACCCTAACAGAGGAACAGATAATGTAAAGCCAAAACCGGGTTACATCAGTGGACTATCAATAAGCAGCAGTTTACTCTTTGCTTTCCCCTTGACAGTGGTATTCTAACAGCTGATGAATCTTAAGTGCTGCTCACTACAACAACTGATGAACTAAACACTGATGATACTCGAAAAGACTGCTGAAGACAAACACTGTTGCTCTATCTACCGCTGTTTTCTAAGTACTGCTGAAGACTCAAGCACTGCCCACTCAAAGACTGATCACCTTTCAAGAAAGCACTGAAGTTCAACATCAGTGCTCAGGCTACAACAGTGGAACGTGAAGCAGTAGTTATCTCAAGTTTGTATTATACTGATTATCAGATGTTGTATATCAGTAGTTTGTATAGAATAGTGTTTATTGGTTGTTAGGTCGTTAGATGTCACTATCATGGTGACGTCAGCCAAGATGCTTCAGTGGTTTGGACTGCCTATAAATGTAACAGTACCCTGTACTGTTACATTTGATTGACTGAGTAGATTCTTCTTCTCCAGTCCAATCCTTTCATCTTGTGCAACCAACCTTGGGGTATCTGGCTGAGGGGGAGCTTAGTTTCTGTAAACATGCTGTAATCATTTGCTTTGTATTTTCAATCATTCAACTCAATGAAAAGCACTTGTTTATCAAACTATTTTCTTCCTTGATTGTGTTTACAAAGTTTGCTACTAATTTCCGCTGCACTTACATCATTTCATATGTTCTGATGATTGTTCATTTTATACAAACAAACACAGTCATGAGAGCCTCAGATCCTAACAATTGGTATCAGAGCATGGACAGTCAAATTCGATCTAACAATCAATTTGACATAACGGTTCAGCTCACAATTCATTGATACTGAGGTTGGTTGTATTCAGTTGAAAAACAGAGTAACAATAAGTGAATCATGATCAAAATGATTATTCAGAAACTCTGTAAAACAACCAAGATGTCATATGACACACAAATTTCACGCAACAAGTGATATCATGCACAAGTCACTCATAGTTTTCAGATCTGAAAAATATCTGTTAAATTATGGGATCGTTTGATATTTTCAAAATTGATTTCAACTGTTGTTACGAAATTTGTGATATTTTTACATTTTACACTAAAGTATGCACCTCTGTTCAGCTAAACCTATATTCATCTAAACACTAGTGTTCTGCTAATAAAGAACGAGGGAATTAAACTTTAGTCAAAATTCTTATGTGTTTAAAGGTAGGTTGAGAATCCTCAAAAGGACCAAAACAACTTTGTCAAAACACATTAAGAAAATAAGGTGCCAAAACTGTCCTAATCATATGTGATGTGAGATCTGGTAATAAAACATGAACAAATGTGGCCAGATTTCTCAAAACATTACTTCAAAATGATTTTGGATTAAGTTTCCTCTCAGTGAGTCTTTCTATACTTGTGAATGGGAAGGGCAAAAAGGGAAAAATAAATAAATCTCAAAGTGTGGTTATCTCAAAAACCTTTGAATCCAAAAGGAAAAGAGTATAAGCACAAAACACTTCTGAGGTCAAAATTGGGTAAACAGTGGTCCCCATGCAACTGAGTGCTTTCATCAATCCAGGAATTGTTCAGGTAACTACGGCATCTCCAGTGATTGTCCTTAAAAGAAGAATTTACAATCAATTGACAAGAAAATGACCCCAAACAATGGTCAAAATAACTTGAGAATGATATGATCATGAACGCATTTGTAAAGCTGTCAGATCCTTTTGTTGATTTTCAAAACTTCCTTTAATTTTTCTAAGGTGTTTTTCTTCTTAATAAAACCAGATATGTATTACTTTTTATAATATATTATGTACTTTTACTCATTTTTTTAATAGTAAAAGTTCATCTCTGGTCAGGATGTAATTTACTTGTTTTTGTGTAAAATTACTATCCTAAATCTGGTCAAAAGGAAATGGCATATATATCAAGGTCATGTTAAGCTCAAGTTTGATTATCACAGATCATAAATTGATTGCAAATTAATTTCGAACTACTAAGATACTCATGTTCTAGTTCAAGTAATTAGACACAAAATGAGCAGCTCTAGTAGAAATGTTCTCATCATCTGGGATGCTAAACCACTGTCTGGAATAATGGACATTTGGCAAAACCTTGAACAAAATTTCTATAGACAACTGCTGACACTTTAATCTTGATAATGTACATCTAAAATGTATTTTGTTAAGAATAGCATCTCTGGTGCTCAACAGATGTTAGATAAGACAAAATCAAATTCTACATCTAAACAAGCAGATGCTAACATTATTTGTCAAAGGTTAAAACACTGCTGCACTATCAGTTGTTGCAATAAAAGTCTTCATTCCATTTTCTACCACTGTTGTACCTAAAATGTTGTTGTGTCTCAACATTTGCTCTCTAAAGTCTGTCCACTGCTGATAGTCAACCTCTGTTCTCCAAAAACACTGATGTTCAAAATCATTGTTCCATCTACTGATACATCCACTGTTTCATTTCATTACCGGTGTAACTACTGATGATTGTTCCATCAGTAGTTGTCAAAACAACTGTCGTCCATTATTTACCATTACATCAGGGGTTGGCACGTGGTCAGTTTTTAGCCGTCAGATCATTATAACCGCTCCCACATCAGCATTCACCTTTTCCTAAATAAAACCCTGCCCTAACACCAAAACAGGGTTTTACTGTCGAATTGAATTCTAAAGTTCTCTTCTCATAGCAGTTTCCCTCTCATAACTCCAAAAAATCTTCTTCGATCTTCTTCATCAAAAATGACAAAACCAAAATCGAAAACAAAATCAAAACCATCATCTTCCTCCACAACAGCAGATGCCACTCAAATGGCCGCTGAAACCACGGAGATTCGCTACAAAGCTCCACACAACTATGTGGGTATACTCACAAAACCTACCGATAACCACACTTTCGACTCCATCATTGACATCTTATCTGCGTCAAAGTACAAAACTTTGATAACAGCAGACGCTCCCATTTACCTTGATACCCAGAGAGAGTTCTGGAAAAATGCCACCCTTGAAAAACAAGGAGACATCATCACCGCCATCAACTCCTCGATACAGGGTAAGAAGGTTCAAATCTCTCCAAAATCCATTTCTGAAATCTTTAAACTCGATGATTTGAAAGGAAAAACCTCATTTACTAAAGACGAGTTGAAAAGGGATTTCATGAACAGGGGCTATGCAAAACAACCGAATAGGGATACCCTACAAAAGGGTTATTTCCCTTCTGCACCCAGATTTTTATTTCACACACTACTAATGTGCGTTTCTAATAAAACAACGTCTTTCAATGAAATATCAACTAAAATTCAATGCCTGGGATATGCAATTTTGAACAATGAAAACTTTAATTACTCCTAGGAAATTTTTGATGATTTGGTAAAGAACGTTGATAATAAGGCATTTCTGCTCTTTCCAAGATTTCTAAGCTACTATTTTGAACAAAAATTTGTAGAGAAAGATGCATATTTGCCCAAACAAGGTGTCTCTTTCAAAATAATCTGTTTAACAATTGAAACATTTTCAAGAATGATGGCACCAATAAAGTTAAAAGCAAAGGTGCCTGAGCAGGTTTTAGAAACTGTCACTGATCCTCAGGCAACCTCTGCTGAGCCCACTGCTCCAGGTGATCAAAGCAGCACACCCACTGTTTTGAAACCCACACCTGCCACCATTAAAAAGACCAAAAAGAAAATATCCAGAATACCCACCAAACCCACACCAAAGGCAACTCTGGAAGATGAGATCCCAGAAGTCATTGTCAGTGACAACACAAAAGTCACAAGTAACCACTGCTGCTACTTCCTCACAGCAGTTGGAAGAAAGATCTCAACCCTAGCCTAAAACTCCTCCTGCATCCTCACAAAAGGATCAGGTTGTAAGCACAGGGACCCCACAATATGAAGCTCTGGACCCACTCGGATCCATCTTCCACAGTCCTGATCCCAAGGACATGTCTCTTTCAACACCCATACCCTCACCAATCATATTGCCACAATCAATAATACCCCTGTTGCATGCAGTGGTTATGGCACAGACACAAACTTGTTCCTCTCTATCACCCATTACTAAGAGTATACCTCCACAAGTGACTGGGTCTGATGCTCATACTTCTGCTATCCCAACAACAGCTGAGGAGGTTACACCCCCTGAGTTACAAGTAACTCTCGGTGGTAGTTCAAGTGGAGCAGCAACTACAACTGATGGATCAACAGATCTTCAGTTGGACAGTTGTTACATTAACAAGACTCCCTTGAAGGCAATTTCTTCCATGGCAACATCGGTAACCACCAGTGAGTTAATTTTAACCACCGGTACCATCAAAGGTCTATCGAGTGCTGAAGAAAGAAGTCCCCAGTACCAAGAAAAAGGGGCATCGATGGATGATTTTTGGGACTCAGTTCCTAAGTCACACATTGGTACAACCACCACTGGTGGGGATTCAGATGATCCTGCTAATGTAGGTGATGATTCAAATTATCAGGAATTGACGGATAGAGTTGAAAAACTTGAAGATTCAGTTGCTGAAATTAAAGAAATGGTGCAAGAGATCTTAAAAGCTCAAAAAGCACAAGCTACTGCAGTTCCTGCTCAAGCACCTGCACAACATGCATTTGCTGCAAATGAGCTTTGGAATATCTTTCAACCCATGCTTGAAAAACAGCAACAAATGGCTGATCAAAAGCATGATATCCAAGTACAAATGCTGACCAACATGGTGGAATCAAGGTTCAAAGACACTCAAGCAGATATCAAGGCTATAAAGACTAGCATACAAAAGACTGCCCAGAGTGAAAAAGCTCCATCTCCCATCCTCTTCATGAATACACCCCTTGCAGATAATGCCAAAACGGGGGAGAAAATCAAGTTGAGAAAGAAAGGAATAGAAGATGGGTTGTATATTGAACCAGAAGAATCCAAAACCTCAAAAACTTCAACTCAAACAGCTGATACATCAGTAGTTACAAAAACTGCTGACAGTAGCCAAACAGCTGCCATGACATCAACACACACACATTCAACACATACCACTCTATCACATACCATCACAACCACTGTTCCACCACCATCTGTGTCTACAACACAAAAACCACCACTACCATCACAAATAGCCAAACCATCATCACCCCCTGCCAAAAAGCAGAAGACAACAGATGTTATAACATCTGTTGTAATGACAACAGTGGTTGAAACACCAGTTGATTCAACTACTGTTAGTCAACGACTGATCACCACTCAAACAACTGCCATCATAACCCCTGCTCAAAAGCAGAAGACATCTGCTGATACATCAGCAGTTGTAATGACAACAACAGTTGAGACACCAGTTGTTTCGACAGTTGTTAGTCAGCCATCCACCACTCCTCTCACTTTTCCTTTATCACAACCAAAGCTCCTCAGTAGAAAAAGAAAGCCAATCACTGCCAATGAAGGGATACATGGTCCAAATGTTGCAAAGTATCCACTGGAACTTGAAGCCATTAAAAATGAGATGAGGCAATTTTATACAGAAGAAGATTCTTCAAAAAGAAAATTATCCTCACTCATAGGCTACATGGCACCAGAAGATATGAATGATTATCTCAAAATAAAGGCAAGGCAAGCTAAAGTAAAAGCTAAGGTTGAAAGTGAAAATGAAAGTCTAAGCGAAGAAGGCATTGCTAAAAGACTGGAGTTCTATCTTTCAAAGGTAAAGCAGATAGAAGAATTTGCACAAGAGTTAAACAAAGAAAAGGCTGATCAAAAGAAGAAGTTAAGAGAACAACTTCTAGCCTTCATCATGAATGAGAAATTCTATCATGCTGAAGAACAACAGTTTAAAGAATGGCCATTAGTAGCTTTAAAGCATGAGGCAGAAAGGATTCAAAGAATCAAGAATGATCCTTCAAAAAGGAAGAATGCTCCAAACTGGAGCAAATACAAAAAGCTCATTGTTGACCTCACTGCTGAATACAAAGGAAAGAAAAAGGAGCTGGTGGATGCTAAGATGGACACTGCTGAAGCGATATCAAAATGGTCCAGGCAGCAGACTGATGAAGCCTATGAGAGGCTAAAGAAAAGGAAGAAAACTGTTTCAGATGCTTCAAAGAAAAGAGAACAAATGATGAAGCTTGAACAGAAAATTGAAAACCTCAAAACAATGTTAAAATCAGCAGACAATCCTCCTCTTGTGTCAAACCAAGATAAAGGAAAACAGCTGACTGAAGAAGAGGTCAAAGAAAAAGAAGCGGAGTATCTCAAGGACACCATCTTAAAATTGGGTCTGAAAGAAGACAGCTCATCAAAGCTTCAAAACCTTCTTAAGAAGGTACTAAACAAACCTGCATCTCCAAACAATGCAGAAGACAAGACAAAAATTGAAAGACAAGAACTTATTGAACAAGAAACTGCAGAAGACATAGCTGCAGTAGACAAAGTCATTGAAGAAGCTTCCAAAAGAATGTCTGAAAGTCTCCATGTGTTTTCAAGGCCATCTTCCCTCAACTCATCAAAGAATAATACTCTCCCAAGAAACCCATTTGGCTTAAAAATACTAAAGTGGATATCTGATCAAAAGACCCATGTATTGACCCTGGTCAGAGCCAATGGCGAAGTGAAGTACATATCAAGGAAAGAAGCACTAGGCCTAAGTGTTGAAGATTTGCAGGATCTCCTTGAACTTTCACTGTGTAGGGATGAGGATGACTAGAGTGCAAAGGAATTTGAAGCTGAATTTAAGAATCATGCAAAGGCACTCTTGATGAGTAATAAAGGTCCTGAATAATGAAGGGTTTTGGCATTATCTGTTCCAGGGGGAGATTGTTGGGATTGGACCCTAACAGAGGAACAGATAATGTAAAGCCAAAACCGGGTCACATCAGTGGACTATCAATAAGCAGCAGTTTACTCTTTGCTTTCCCCTTGACAGTGGTATTCTAACAGTTGATGAATCTTAAGTGCTGCTCACTACAACAACTGATGAACTAAACACTGATGATACTCTAAAAGACTACTGAAGACAAACACTGTTGCTCTATCTACTGCTGTTTTCTAAGTACTGCTGAAGACTCAAGCACTGCCCACTCAAAGACTGATCACCTTTGAAGAAAGCACTAAAGTTCAACATCAGTGCTCAGGCTACAACAGTGGAACGTGAAGCAGTAGTTATCTCAAGTTTGTATTATACTGATTATCAGATGTTGTATATCAGTAGTTTGTATAGAACAGTGTTTATTGGTTGTTAGGTCGTTAGATGTCACTATCATGGTGACGTCAGCCAAGATGCTTCAGTGGTTTGGACTGCCTATAAATGTAACAGTACCCTGTACCGTTACATTTGATTGACTGAGTAGATTCTTCTTCTCCAGTCCAATCCTTTCATCTTGTGCAACCAACCTTGGGGTATCTGGCTGAGGGGGAGCTTAGTTTCTGTAAACATGCTATAATCATTTGCTTTGTATTTTCAATCATTCAACTCAATGAAAAGCACTTGTTTATCAAACTATTTTCTTCCTTGATTGTGTTTACAAATTTTGCTACTAATTTACGCTGCACTTACATCATTTCATTTGTTCTGATGATTGTTCATTTTATACAAACAAACATAGTCATGAGAGCCTCAGATCCTAACATGGATGTTAATCGACATTTGCTTGTCCATGACCGTTGCTTTGAGCAAACTAACAGTTTTATCATTTTCTTTACTCTCATTTTGAATCATTTTAATTGATCATGACAGAGTGTCATCAGCTTCTTTGACATCAATAAAATTAAATTTTAATTTGTCGTTAAACCTTTTCAACTCTTGAAACTGTTTGTCTTTTTCAAGACAATCCATGCATGGTTTCAAACAGTTTTCGCATGGCTTTTCAAGAATTGGATCAACTTTTTCAAAAACATTTTCTTGTTTATCAGTTTTACTTTCCGATTTACCAAACTTTCCGGACACAGACTCAGATTTTTCTCCGGATTTGGACTTCACATTTTCTAATTTGTCACCGGACTCGGTTGACTCCTTTTCAACTGACACTGACTCTTGAGTTGCATCTTTGGTGTCATTGTTATCAGAAGGTGTTTTAGTTTGTTCTACCTCTTGCAGCTTGACCATAAGAGCTTTGTCTGCTATTTCTTTCGAAGTTTCTTCATTCATTTCCTTTGAGACATAAATGATCTCTTGAACCGGAGTTTGTTCAACTTTGTATTGTGGGCAAAAACCTGTAGTCGGTTCACTGAAGAAACCTGCAAAAGAATCAAATACATTAGAAGGCATTATAGATTTAAATGCGTTAGTAATAACCTCCTGTTCAGACTGATAATAGTAGACCGTTGCTGCCTCTTCTTCTAGATCAATAAAACTTTCTTCAACTTCAGGAACACATTCCTCAGTTTCTGGCTCTTCCACAATTTCAGCCATCATTGCAAGACCACTTCCTGGAATGTACTTATCCCAACTGAAGCCTTCTGGAAGGTTTTCGTGATCTTGATTCACCAAAAGAGCTTTTTCTGTTTGTTTGGATGGACTGTTCTCGATTTAAGGTCTTGGATTGAATGGTTGTTGACTATTTTTATGATAGATGGCCTGTCGGTAATAGTCGTTTGCGAATGGATTCTGATGGTTATTAACTTCTCTGTTCGGACATTCACGCTTGAAGTGCTCCTTTTCTTTACACTTGAAGCAAGTCACCTTCGATTTATCGAATCCAAGTTTAGGATCAGGACCTGCGAGACTACTTCTTCCGGTAATTTCCAAGAACCTCTGTGCTCTTCTCACAATGCTTGCCATACCCCATTTTATGTCGATGAGTTCTAGTTCCTCGGGATCAATTTGATCGTAATCTTCGTTCGTCATATCTGCTAGACTCTCGTAAGACTCAAGTACAGAAGCTAGAAGTGCTATATGCTGCTTTGCGGCTGTTTCAGTAAAATCTTGACTGTTTTTGATATTAACAGCGATATTGCACAGTATCCCATGACTATAACTCTGATTGTTTGAACCTGAAGATCTTTGAGAAGAAACTTGTTCTTGAGAACTCTGAACCTTAGGATTCGGTTCATAGTTTGAAAACGGTGAAAGGTTGTTGTTAGGCGTGCTTTGAGGTACTCCCGATGAAGAATCTGCACTGAATGCTGTGTGAATCTTTGGACTTTGAGTAGATGTGGCAGACGAGTTTCCTTTGTAATAAAGCTGAACATCTTGTTGTACGTTTGCAGATTTCATTCTCCTCATCTTCCGCATTTCAAGCTCATGACCTTCATTTCTCTCGATAAATGTACTCAAATTGAAACCCACGTATTCCAAATTGTTCTTCAAAACCAATAAGAATGTACCCCACTCTTCTTGTGGTAGTGCATCGGCCAACTTATCAACCCACTCTTCGTGTGATTTATCCATACTCAAACGTTTCATCTCTAGTACCAAGTGACAGTACCTTTCAATCAACTCTTTCGTTGATTCTCCACTGATAGCAGTAAATATGTCGAATTCTTTTTTCAGTAGCGCCTTGTTTGCTTTTGATCATTGAAGCACTTCCAAGAAATTTGAGTTTAAGTGCCTTCCAAATAGATTGTGCGTCACCCTGATGCTGTAACAGTACTAAAATATCTTCGTTAATTGCCTGTTGCAATATACTGACCATCTTCTTCTCGGATTTAAAGTGTTCTTGTTCAGCCGGAGTTAACGAGTTAATTGTTTTCGGAAGACCAGCATCACTTGTAGGAACTACATGTTTCGTTTCAATTTTCAGCCAGCATTCGAAGTGATTAGCCTGAACCCACGTGCGAAATCTATCCTGCCACCCCGAATAATCTTCAATGTTGAGCAGTTTCAGTGGTTTTTGCATGGTTCCTAGCTCGTTCTCCATATTCACATTCTAGGCTATACTTGTTGGAGTTTGAGCTGCTATCATACCTCCTCAGAAAAAAGCATTGTAAAACTCTTGATTGTCCATTTTATACTTTGAAAAATGTTTCGGAAAAATTTCTAAGTTTTGAAAATTTACAGTTTCAAACGATCTGGACTTACACACGATCTGGAATCTCAAGCGACCTGGACCTCAAATGAACTGAACTTTCAAACGATCTGTAGTTGTTTCATACGACCTGGAATGTCCAACTCGTGCGAGGTGAAAATTTTTGTTAAAGAAAATTCAGTTCATGCGAACTGAATAACTCAAGTCGTGCGGTCTGAACAATTTTCAAACGAACTGGTCCAATTCGTATGAACTGGACAAGAATTTCACGCGATTTGGCAAAAACTCAAACGATCTGATATGTTTCACACGATCTGAGCATTATTTTCACACGATTTTAAGTTTTTGACATTTTTGAATCAGTTTTAGGTTGATTTATGATCTAAAACTTTGTATGATTGTTTAAAATGACGTTTTACACATAATATCCAAAATTCTGTCCATTTTGTCCGTGAATTCGTCTGAAAATCCAAGAAAAAGTAGAAGTATGAGGTTCTAAACCGTTCAAAACACTGATATCAACAAATTTGACTCATCCTGAGCTCTGATACCACTTGTAGGATCGAGGATTCATCCAATACGAGTCAATCTGAGTCAAATATGAGTTTCTAGAAAGGCGGAATCAGACTAGAAACCGTTAATCAGTGTTAGAATAGGAGTAGAAGAGTAGAAAGTCACTTTAAACATGTTCTTCATTGATTATAAACGTTTTGGTACAAAGAGTATCGGACAGCACTTCGTTTCAGGATTCTTTGGAAAGTTACAAATGAAGAACTCAACTAACCTATTTATAGGTTCTCAAGTTCGCACGGGATAGCAACTCTACATCGCACGAACTATCAACTTCCAGTTCATGCGACCTGACCTTCATCACTCAGTAAGACATATAAAACTTTACTTTTCAAACCTATTGCATACAATTAACAAGAAACAGACTGATGACGTAGGCGATAGACATTATGCATCAACAATCGGTGCTCCCCATGGTGACGAACTTGGCTGTATGAATCCTTTCTCCAACAATTCGTCCAATTGTTTCCTTAATTCTTGCATTACTGCTGGTGCCAAATGGTAGGGTGCTTTAGGAATAGGTGTTGTTCCTGGTAGCAGATGGATTCTGAATTCGACTTCTCTGTCTGGCGGTATTCCTGGTAGTTCTTCAGGAAACACATCTGGAAACTGGGATACTACTGGGATATCCTTCAGTTCTTTTCCTTTAGTGTTAGTGATTATGGAAATCAAATACACTAATGATCCTTTTCTTATATAGCTAGCTGTTTTCATTACAGAAATGAATTTCGTGGATCTAGATGGCTTGTCTCCTTTAATTTTGATCTTTTCACCCTTGGGTAAATTTACTTGGATTGACTTTTGATCACATAAAATACTGGCTTTATTGGCTATTAACCAATCCATTCCTAATACAACATCAAATCCTGCCAGATTCATTGGGTAAAGGTTTGCAATAAACTTTTGATTTAGAAATTCTATTCTTGCTCCCTGCAAGATTTCAGAAATCCTAATAGTTTCCCCATTTGCTGTCTCTACTAGACATTCTTGTGGGAGTTTAGTTAATGGTTGGTTGAGAAGTTTGAAAAACGAAGTATTAATAAAACTTGGGTTCACACCAGAGTCAAATATTACTTTAGCAAAAACATCATTAACTAAAAACGTACCGGCAATCACGTCCGGAATCATTTTTGCTTCTTCCGCGGTCAGCATAAATGCTCTAGCATTTTTAGTAGTCATGTTGTTCATGGCTGGAGCTAGTTTCGGACAGTTCGGCTTGATATGACCTTTTTCTCCACAGTTGAAGCACATTCCATTATTAGATTTCTTCCTACAGTCTTCCTCCTTGTGTCCTGGTATCTTGCAGAAATTGCAGTAGGTGGAGCATCTTCTTGAATGCTTCTTCTTGCAGGCCTTGCAGTAAGGTGCAGAGGTAGAACCTACATTTTTTCCACGGTTGGAATTTCCAGAACGGAATTCCTGGGTAAGCTTTTGAGCTAGGTTCCTCCTTTGGTCCTCTTCTCGTGTACGTACTAATTCATCAGTCAAGGTATTTGCTAATTCTACAGCTACCTCTATGGTCTGGGGTCTAGCTACCTTGACTACATGCCTAATCTCACCGATTAATCCCCAAATGTAACGGGAGATTAGTACTGGTTCTGGTGATGCAAGGGTTGGTACTATCCTAGCATATTCAAAGAATGTAGTAGTATAACCCTTACTATCTACTCCAGTCATTCTAAGGTTTAGGAACTTATTTGCTATCTGTTCTTTTTCATTGGGAGGGCAGAATTTTCTTTCTACCATATTCTTAAAATCTTCCTATTCCATATTGTAAACCCTGTCACTTCCCCTAGACTGGAGGATAGTGTTCCACCATTCTAAGGCTGAGTTCTTAAACAGATCAGAAGCAAACATTATCTTACCCTCTTCCACACACTTGCTTATTTTCAAGACTGCCTCAGTCTTCTCTATCTAGCGTAGAGTTGCAATGGGTCCTTCATTGCCCGAGAATTCTATTGGTTTGCAGGACCAGAATTATTTATAAGATCAACCCTAAGACATGGTTCTTCTTCTTTTTAGAATGGGCATTTGAAGTACGGGTCCATTGTTTACGCTGTGATCTGGTTCAGTGGGTCGCTTACTGCCATTGTTACTTTTATTATCAGCTTCCTTAACAGTTTGAATAATAAATGGCATTGCATCTATAATCCCATGTGCCACTATGTGTTGGATGGCACTATTATCCACTTGGTTTCCATTGTTATTGTTGTTCGGGTTATCATTGTTATTCTGGTTTTCATTGTTCTGGTTTTCCTTATTCACTTCATTGTCCATCTGAATTTCAAACATTTGCCAACTATTAATATTACAAAATAATATTTAATATAACCAATCACAGAACACACATATTAACCAAAAGCGTCGAACATTGCGACTTACTCTTTCTTATATAGTATGCATCCGTCTATATTACAATACAATTAAAATTGAAATTACAATACTATTAGGTATCAATAGCTATTGTCTAGATATTTTTTTTCAAACATACACACATATTATATATTATTATTTATTATTCTATTATTATTATTATTATTATTATTATTATTATTATTATTATTATTATTATTATTATTATTATTATTATTATTAGTATTACCATCACTGACATGGTTTCATCCAGAACTCCATATTACGCTCGTCATACTTCCAGACGAGTCGTTCTCCGACCTGCCTAATCCTCTCGCTACTTTCTAAAATCTCCTCACCGAAATTTCGGAGTTCTTGCACATTTTCTGCACTCATTGGAGGTGCAGGTGCTGGTACTGGGTTTGGGAACTGGGGCATGGGTTCTTGGTAAGGGTAAGGGTTCTCTAGAATCTCCCTAATGAATTGATCATTATCATAATAAGGGTCTATAGGGTCCAAGTTTGGGTAAGCTGCTAGGTTTGGCATGGGTTCATCTTCTGATATTGGGTAGTGTGGCTGGTAGTTCCTATGGTCGTCCCCACGGGTCGTAGTTTGCGTCTAAGGGATTGGGTGCTGGCGCTCTAGGTATTTCTCCTGGGTCAAAATCATGCATTTGAACTTGATTTTCTGGGTTGGCTTCGATCTCTATTGGCTGTGTGGGAAACAAGGGAATTGGTTGAGGTGCTATGAGTTGCTCCAGGTTAGGGTCTGCTGTTGTAGTTGCTAAAATATGGAAATTTGCTAGACTCCTCTTTAACATATCATGGGCATGAGCATCTGTTTCTCTCTTAGCGGCTGCTAAAACACGTTGCTGTTGTAACTTTTTCATTCTTTTCCTACGTTCATGCGCTCCTCTACTGAACCAACCTCTCTTTTTAGGAGGGAAAGGCTCTTCAGACTGAGCCTTAAACACGAATATCCCATCTTGATTGTCAGCTGATACACTGAGAGGGCAGGCTGTGAAGAGGTGCCTTTGCTCCTAGGTGAGCTGGACAACTGACGGTAGGCGTCGGAAGGTCCTTGGTCACTCAAACTGTAAACTAACAAATAGTCAAATAATACACAACAATAGAATACAGATATGCACCTAGTTCCGTAGATAATTTCCTAACAATTCGAATAATATATTGGTATCAAGAGAACACTTCTGTGGCTGAATCAGTGGCTTAGCTCTGATACCACATTCTGTCACAACCCCCGTCCCCTAATTACCCGGGAACGGGCGGCCGTGGCCAGTTTCAGTGGTATCGGTATTTATAATTTTGGCAGCGAAAATTACATCAGGACCGTAGTTAGGAAATATTTCAACAGAGTAAAATACCACATTTTCATAATATGAAATACGTGGGAAAATCCAAAGTTTTAAGTACACACATTTTCATAGGAATAAATCCTATTTTATTTAATAAAACATCTCTTTCATTTTAGGTAACTATATAGCCACTTTTCCAAGCCTTCAGTGCTGTCCAGCTGGCTTCTATTTTGGCTTTCACATTTTGCTACCTGAAACGCGTATAAAAACATTTTGTCAGTGGGAAATACTGGTAAGTGAATCTCAATTTAATCAAGTTAAGTAAAACCATTGTACAGTATTGAGGGCGGTCGAGCAATTACATTTATTTCCATCTACTTTAATTACCACCCACGGTACTGTCAACCCGACTTATGGTCATGTTACTACTCACAATGCAGCAACAAATTTGTATACAAAACCCCAACATACCGACGATAATTGTAGAATACAAATACTCAATCACTGTTTAATATAATATTAATTGTATGAGGTTTTGTAAAAACAATTTGCAAAAAGGAGATTACTAACATTGCTGTCTTAGGATTTTTGTCACACCCCCAAAATCCACATGCGGAGTACCACCGCCTGGGGGCGTGACTGACCAGGATCCAGCCACCAATTATACTGAGCAATTTAATAAATAACATAAGTAGCATTCACCAACCACAGGGTTAGCAAATATCATAACCAAAGTTCATATAGTAGTTTAGGTATGTAGCGGAAGCATAGACAAAATAGTTTAAAAACAAAGTTCATAGTTCAAGTTTATTTAGAACCCAACACATGGGTTAGACGACCACTACACAACCCCAAGCTGTAAGCTCCTGAGTCACAGGGTACCTGCAAAGCATGCAGTAGGGTATCAACATAATGTTGGCAAGTTCACGAGGTGTCAAGTTTTAGTTTTCGAAAACGTAAGTTGTTTAGATAAAGCATTTATAATCACGTTATGGGGAGCTAACCCATCTGTAAGCTCACTAAACTGTCGATACCGAAACTGTTGACGGAAAGTTGTTGTGCCCCGAGTCAATGTCTATCATCATTGACCAAGATGCAAGATCTACTAGTTCACGCCGGATCCCCTCGGTCACGGTGTGAGGTTGTCAAACCTAATAACGCTATCAACTAATAACCCGTTCGCCCCCGGCGATTAATCGGTACCGTAAGCAGGGACTTAATGTGATAGAGTTTCGTTTAGTTTTGCTAGTTGTGATTTATAAATAATATCCAAACGTATCTCCCCCGGAGATAGTGAATTCAAAGTACCCATCCGTATTTTCCCCCAGAAGTATTAGTTTGGAAGTATTCTTTCCAAAGATGTCAGTTTGTCCGTGTCCCTCCCTGGGACGCATGCTTTTAGTGTGTGAACTCACCTTGGGTTGCTCGGCAGGAAGTTTACTTGGTCAAGTACGTTGGTCACCACGTCCTAATCATGGTTACCAGTATAGGTCAGGTTTGGGTACAGGAAGATCACGTATATTTTTGCACATAGCTAACACATAGCATACATATAGTTACATGTTGAGTTATTGGGCCTGCTCTACTATTGAAACAGCCAAACAGTAACAACTAACACACAGTCCAGTCAACAGTCAGCCCAAAACAAAACACGTTGTGGCCCAATAACCAAGACAAGCAACCCAGCCGAGACAGGGTGGTCTCGACTCGAGAACACGCGGTCTCGAGTCGCAACCAGGAGTTCTCGAGTCACGGACTTCTGGTCTTGAGTAGGGCAGGCTTAAGTCACAACCTCAGAGGTCTCGAGTCCCGTCTCGAGCCGAGACTATGTGATCTCGAGTCGAGACCTTGATGGTCTCGAGTCCCTGAAGTCTTTTTTAAGTTGCTTGGTCCAGGTCTCGAGTCGCAATCATTGCGGTCTCGAGTTGTAACTCAATGGTCTCGAGTCGAGACCAAGGGTTTCGACTCCACCACCTGCTGTTTCCTGTGTGTCTGCACACGTCGTATTATCCAAGAGAATTCCCATGTCATGCTCCCATGTACTATCCAATGAAAATGCACAAACATGTTTTGTTGTCTAATCCTATTTCAAAACAGATCAAAGCATGGCATTTCAAACATTTATAACACATTCATATCATATTCATGTTGTTCATTATTAGGGTTTTCAACTTTTAACATGGACTCAAACAATAGATCATTCCTTGATTTATGAATACACTAACAAGACCTCTTGTGTTGCATATGCATTAACATTTATTCTTTTCTATATTTCTCAACAGTTCAAAAAAGTCAAGCTAGTATGATACCCATCAAATCCATATGCATCATCTCAACAAATAAGCATCTTCATCATAGATAAACAACAATCTTCATGTATTTCATCATTTTTACTCACTAAATCTATCAAGATCATGCAAAGAGACTAAGCATATATTTCATCCATCAAGCACACATGACACCTAGTACACATATAACACCTAGTACACATTAGAACACTAACCAGTAAAGACTCGAAGTGTGAGGGTATGAAGGGTCGATGAGTGAGCTTCCAAATGATGATCCCGAGCTTGAACCGAGGGTCCTTGTTGTCACCGGTTTGGTCCGAGAGAAAGGAGAGGAGGTTTTGTGGTTCTAGGGTTTTAGTGAGGGAGAGAGTGTATGTAGGATGATGTGTGAGAGTGTAAGGGAAAGGTGGATGATGGGTTTTTATACTTGGTTTGGGTGGTGCACCCTACAAGGGTTTCGAGTGGGGCTCAAAGGGGTTTGCGGCCCAACCGGCCCAACTATTTACTGTTCACTCGAGACCGAGTGGTCTCGAGTCGGGTCCTTGTGTTGTTGGGCTGGGTAGGTAGGTTGGCAGCCCATAGTGTGCAAGGGAGGGGTCTCGGCTCACTAAAACATATTTACACACATATATATACTACATATATATAACTTAGTGCAAGGATCACATAGAACATCAAGATAAAACACAACTTTCATTTAATAATATATATATATACACACACATTTTCACTACAAGATATATGCTCGGGAAAACCCAGAGTGTCACATTATCCCCAAGTTTTAAGAACTTTCGTCCCGAAAGTTAAGGCAGCCACTGTCAAGCTAGTATGAGTGTGAGTGTTTCAACGGGGTGTCACATCATCCCCCCGTTAGTTTGGAATTTTGTCCCGATATTCGGTTGTAGCTTCAGTGCTGGGGGTTTCATTTGGGAACAACTGGGGATACTTGCAATTTATCTGGTCTTCCCGCTCCCGGGTAAACTCTGGGCCACGTCGCGAGTTCCAACGAACTCGCACGAGAGGTATCTGGCTATGTTTGAGGGTTTTGATCTCTCGATCCGTGATCTTAATCGGTTCCTCAGTAAAGTGTAGCTGTTCGTCAATAGTGAGTTCCTTAAGGGAATTATGAGTGTTTCATCTGACAGACATTTCTTCAGATTAGACACGTGGAAGACGTTGTGCACCGCACTCAGCTCTTCTGGCTGGTTCAACCTATAAGCAACCTTACCGATCCTCTCGGTAATTTCGAATGGTCCAACATATCGCGGATTCAGCTTGCCCCGTTTACCAAAACAAACCACGCCCTTCCAGGGTGAGACTTTAAGTAGAACCCGGTCCCAGACCTGGAATTCTAGCGGTTTCCTACGCTTATCAGCGTAACTTTTCTGACGGTCACGAGCTGCCGCCATGCGTTGTCTGATCTGGGCGATCCTTTCCGTTGTGTCTACCACCAATTCTAGGCCCGTGACCTGGCTGTCACCAACTTCCGCCTAGCAAAGAGGTGATCGGCATTTACGACCGTACAATGCCTCGAAGGGTGCTGCCTGAATACTGGTGTGGTAGCTGTTATTATAGGAGAATTCCACTAGCGGTAGATGCTTCTCCCAATTCTTTCCAAAATCGATCACACATGCCCTAAGCATGTCTTCCAGGGTTTGGATGGTGCGTTCCGACTGCCCATCAGTTTGTGGATGATAAGCGGTGCTCATGTCCAAACGTGAGCCAAAGGATTTGTGCATAGCTTGCCACAACTCAGAAGTAAAACGGGCATCTCGATCGGAAATAATGGCGGTTGGCACCCCGTACCTCGAAACCACTTCCTTTAAGTAAACGTCTGCCAAGGTAGAAAACTTGTCTGTTTCTTTAATAGCCAAAAAGTGGGCAGATTTAGTTAATCGGTCTACTATCACCCAGATAGTGTCGTTTCCGCGCTGAGATCTAGGTAGGCCAGTAACGAAATCCATGGAGATTTGCTCCCATTTCCATTTCGGGATCTCTGGCTGTTGGAGTAGGCCCGCTGGTTTCTAATACACAGTCTTGACCCTTGCGCAAGTCAAACATTTGCTGACATATGTTGCTATGTGGGCTTTCATGCCAGGCCACCAATATGTGGTCCTTAAGTCGTGGTACATCTTATCCAAACCAGGATGTACTGAGTAACGGGACTTATGGGCTTCGTCCATCACAAGTTCATGTAGATCTCCATAGAATGGAAC
Source organism: Helianthus annuus (assembly GCF_002127325.2). Lineage (NCBI taxonomy): Eukaryota > Viridiplantae > Streptophyta > Magnoliopsida > Asterales > Asteraceae > Helianthus > Helianthus annuus. The sequence goes on from NC_035441.2 coordinate 90,387,673, forward strand.
CCAAATGCGCCCTGTCACATAGTAAGCGCCGTCTTCTTTTTGTTCTAACCGTTGCCTCGATCCTCGCAGGGACTCAGCCCTGATGTTCTCTGGTTTCAGTGCTTCAACCTGAGCATTCCGAATCTGAGTAGGGAGGTTAGACTGGATAGTAAGTTGTAGCGCTCGCACGCGCTTGGGTGTAGTGTCTTTTCGGCTGAGGGCGTCTGCCACGACATTGGCCATGCCCGGATGGTACTTGATTGCGCATTCGTAGTCATTCAAGAGTTCGACCCATCGACGTTGTCGCAAGTTTAATTCCTTTTGCTTGAAGATATGCTCGAGACTCCTGTGATCGGTGTAAATGGTGCACTTGGTACCGTACAGGTAATGTCTCCATATCTTAAGAGCAAAAACCACTGCTCCCAGTTCCAAGTCGTGCGTAGTGTAGTTCCTTTCGTGATTCTTGAGTTGTCGAGAAGCGTAAGCAATAACTTTCTCGCGTTGCATTAACATGCAACCGAGCCCATGAATAGACGCATCGCAGTAAACCACAAAGTCGTCAGTACCTTCAGGTAATGAGAGAATAGGAGCACTACAGAGGTTATCCTTCAGCTCCTGAAATGCGGACTCCTGAGCTTCATTCCATTTGTAAGCAATGCCCTTCTGGGTGAGAGTCGTGAGGGGCTGAGCAATCTTCGAAAATCCCTTGATAAATCTACGATAGTATCCTGCCAATCCCAAGAATTGGCGAACTTCGGTCGGAGTTTTAGGCGTAGGCCAGTTCTTTACAGAGTCGATCTTAGCTGGGTCGACGTGAATTCCATCCTTATTGACCACGTGCCCAAGGAAATGGACTTCTCGAAGCCAGAAGTCACATTTAGAGAACTTGGCGTACAGTTGTTCATTGCGAAGGAGTTCGAGAATAAGACGCAGGTGTTGTTCATGCTCCTCTTGACTTTTCGAGTAGATCAGGATGTCGTCAATAAACACAATTACGAATTTGTCAAGGTAAAGCTTGCACACTCGGTTCATGAGATCCATGAAAACCGCAGGCGCGTTAGTCATTCCAAAGGGCATGACAAGGAACTCGTAATGCCCATAATGAGTTCTGAACGCAGTTTTGGAGATGTCTTCATTACAGACTCTTAGCTGATGATAGCCTGATCGTAGGTCAATCTTAGAGTAGTAGCTCGATCCTTGCAACTGATCGAATAGATCGTCAATACATGGGAGAGGGTAACGATTCTTGATGGTGACCTTGTTCAGCTCACGATAGTCGATGCACATTCGGAATATGCCATCCTTCTTCTTAACAAAGAGCACTGGTGCTCCCCAGGGTGACGAACTAGGACGGATAAATCCTTTATCCAATAGTTCCTGTAGTTGCGTAGAGAGTTCCTTCAGTTCCGCGGGGGCTAGTCGATAAGGCGCACGAGCTATAGGTGCTGCTCCGGGAGCTAGCTCGATTTGGAATTCGACCTGACGGTGGGGGGGGGGGGGAGTCCAGGCAGTTCTTCAGGAAATACCTCGAGGTAGTCGCGTACCACTGGAAAATCTTCAATCCTTTTTTCCTTTTCCTGTGTGTTGGTGACAAGGGCTAAGATAGCGGTGTGCCCCTTTCGTAAAAACTTCTGGGCTTTTAAGAACGAGATGATGCTTGTAACTTCTCCGCCTTTGTCACCTTGTACGATGAGGGGTTTGCCAGAACGGCGGGGGATGCGAACCATTTTCTCTTGACAGAGGATTTCAGCGCGATGTTTGGATAACCAATCCATACCGATGACGACGTCGAAGCTTCCAAGAACGATAGGGAAAAGATCGATGCTATAGGTCTGACCAGACAGTACTAGTTTGCAGTTGCTGATAACATGTGAGGCCTCGATGTTTCTACCATTAGCTAACTCGGTGATATGCTTAGAACTTAGTAACGTAGGTGGGTGCTTAAGCTTCTTACTAATACGTAGGGATACATAACTAGCATCGGCTCCAGAATCAAATAATATGGAAACATAACGATCATTGAGTAGGAACTTACCCGCCACGACGTTGGGGTCATTCCTTGCTTCTCCAGCTCCAATCACAAAAGCCCTTCCTCTTGCACCATTCCCAGCATTGTTGTTGTTTTGATCGTTGTTTCCAGCTCCCTGATTGTTGTTGCGGTTCTTGTTCAGTTCAAGGCAATTCCTCTTAATGTGTCCCTCAGCTCCACACTGGAAACAACCCTTGACATTCCCATGATGTTTCTGCAGCTGTTGTTGGTTCTTCCCTGCGGGACGTGGACTCCTACAGTCCTTGGCCTCATGCCCCATCTTGTTACATTGCTGACACTGACCTTTCCCACAAGGCCCGCTGTGCTGTTGGTTGCACTTGTTGCACTTGGGGTGGTTCCCTCGATAGCCACCCAGTTGTTGAGGGCCCTTATTGTTTTCAGTTTTCCTTTGCTGGGTTGGGGCCTGAGTGGGGTTAGCATCCTTGCTTTGATTTCCTTCCCACTTACGCTTTTTGTCACTAGAAGTTCCAGCAGTAGCACTGATCCTTTTGGGCAGCTTGCCTTGTTCCACAGCCTGATCAGTGAGTTTGTGAGCAAGACGAACGACTAGCTGAATGGTATTGAGGTTGGCTGCGGTCACATGGCTCCGGATTTCCGGGGCCAAACCCTTGATGTACAATTCGATCCTTCGATACATAGGTCGAGACATGTTTGGGCAAAGAGCAGCATAGTCATTGGACAGTTTGGTGTATGCCTCGATCTCTGATCCAACCATCTTGAGCTCAAAGTACTCGTTTTCGAGCTTGTGGATGTCATCCCTGTGACAATACTCTTCCTTAATCATGTCCTTGAAATCTTCCCACGCGGTAGCATTAGCAGTTTCCAAACCAAACATCTGAATTTGCGCCTTCCACCAGGAAAGCGCGCTTCCTTCGAGCGTACCAGTAGCAAACTTCACCCAATTCGCAGGGGGACACTCACAGACAGCAAAGACGGCTTCGATTTTCTCAATCCAGTGTAGAAGACCTATGGCACCCTCTGTGCCATTGAAAGGGAGAGGTTTGCAATCCATGAAGGTTTTGAAAGTATAAACATGTGGTTGCGCAGGCGCATGCTGACCTGTTGTGAGAAGCGAAGCGAATAGGTTTAGGGGTGAAAAGACGATGCGGTGGTAGGATCTAAACATCCTAAAATAACGAGTTTACCTCCAGGGTGAGCTGCGAAAGCTGCAGCCACCGTGTTAAGCAGGTTAGTGAATTGAGCCTGAGTCATGTTAATGTTTCCTCTTCCACGTCCACTCATTGTCTTCATAATCAGAAAACATGGTATGAGTGTGATGTCGTAATGTAGCGAGAATGAGATGGAAGAGGGAGGTATATCTATCTAACTAGACACACTAGTACGTATAGCAGAACAGAAAGCATAAGCAAGCAAGCAAGTAAACACTAGTCCGAGCTATAAGGTCTAATGTGTTGAGTCTTGCACTTGGAGTGTAGTGTCGTCACGAGTCACGGGTTATAGTCTGGTTTTTCTCAAAAAGATTCCCTTTTTAAAACCAAGTTCACTATATCCAATGGCTCTGATACCAATCTGTCACACCCCCAAAATCCACATGCGGAGTACCACCACCTGGGGGCGTGACTTACCAGGATCCAGCCACCAATTATATTGAGCAATTTAATAAATAACATAAGTAGCATTCACCAACCACAGGGTTAGCAAATATCATAACCAAAGTTCATATAGTAGTTTAGGTATGTAGCGGAAGCATAGACAAAATAGTTTAAAAACAAAGTTCATAGTTCAAGTTTATGTAGAACCCAACACATGGGTTAGACGACCACTACACATCCCTAAGCTGCAAGCTCCTGAGTCACAGGGTACCTGCAAAGCATGCAGTAGGGTATCAACATAATGTTGGCGAGTTCACGAGGTGTCAAGTTTTAGTTTTCGAAAACGTAAGTTGTTTAGATAAAGCATTTATAATCACGTTATGGGGAGCTACCATCTGTAAGCTCACTAAACTGTCGATACCGAAACTGTTGACGGAAAGTTGTTGTGCCCCGAGTCAATGTCTATCATCATTGACAAAGATGCAAGGTCTACTAGTTCACGCCCGATCCCCCCGGTCACGGTGTGAGGTTGTCAAACCTAATAGCGCTATCAACTAATAACCCGTTCGCCCCCGGCGATTAATCGGTACTGTAAGCAGGGACTTAATGTGATAGAGTTTCGTTTAGTTTTGCTAGTTGTGATTTATAAATAATATCCAAACGTATCTCCCCCGGAGATAGTGAATTAAAAGTACTCATCCGTATTTTCCCCCAGAAGTATTAGTTTGGAAGTATTCTTTCCAAGGATGTCAGTTTGTCCGTGTCCCTCCCTGGGACGCATGCTTTTAGTGTGTGAACTCACCTTGGGTTGCTCGGCAGGAAGTTTACTTGGTCAAGTACGTTGGTCACCACGTCCTAATCATGGTTACCAGTATAGGTCAGGTTTGGGTACAGGAAGATCACGTATATTTTTGCACATAGCTAACACATAGTATACATATAGTTACATGTTGAGTTATTGGGCCTGCTCTACTATTGAAACAGCCAAACAGTAACAACTAACACACAGTCCAGTCAACACTCAGCCCAAAACAAAACACGTTGTGGCCAAATAACCAAGACAAGCAACCCAGCTGAGACAGGGTGGTCTCGAATCGAGAACACGCGGTCTCGAGTCGCAACCAGGAGTTTTCGAGTCACGGACTTCTGGTCTTGAGTAGGGCAGGCTTAAGTCGCAACCTCAGAGGTCTCGAGTCCCGTCTCGAGCCGAGACTATGTGATATCGAGTCGAGACCTTGATGGTCTCGAGTCCCTGAAGTCTGTTTTGAGTTGCTTGGTCCAGGTCTTGAGTCGCAATCACTGCGGTCTCGAGTTGTAACTCAATGGTCTCGAGTCGAGACCAAGGGTTTCGACTCCACCACCTACTGTTTCCTGCGTGTCTGCACACGTCGTACTATCCAATAGAATTCCCATGTCATGCTCCCATGTACTATCCAATGAAAATGCACAAACATGTTTTGTTGTCTAATCCTATCTTTAAACAGATCAAACTATGGCATTTCAAACATTTATAACACATTCATATCATATTCATGTTGTTCATTATTAGGGTTTTCAACTTTTAACATGGACTCAAACAATAGATCATTCCTTGATTTATGAATACACTAACAAGACCTCTTGTGTTGCATATGCATTGACATTTATTCTTTTCTATATTTCTCAACATTTCACAAAAGTCAAGCTAGTATGATACCCATCAAATCCATATGCATCATCTCAACAAATAAGCATCTTCATCATAGACAAACAACAATCTTCATGTATTTCATCATTTTTACTCACTAAATCTATCAAGATCATGCAAAGAGACTAAGCATATATTTCATCCATCAAGCACACATGACACCTAGTACACATATAACACCTAGTACACATTAGAACACTAACCGGTAGAGACTCGAAGTGTGAGGGTATGAAGGGTCGATGAGTGAGCTTCCGAATGATGATCCCGAGCTTGAACCGAGGGTCCTTGTTGTCACTGGTTTGGTCCGAGAGAAAGGAGAGGAGGTTTTGTGGTTCTAGGGTTTTTGTAAGGGAGAGAGTGTGTGTAGGATGATGTGTGAGAGTGTAAGGGAAAGGTGGATGATGGGTTTTTATACTTGGTTTGGGTGGTGCACCCTACAAGGGTTTCGAGTGGGGCTCAAAGGGGTTTGCGGCCCAACCGGCCCAACTCTTCACTGTTCACTCGAGACCGAGTGGTCTCGAGTCGGGTCCTTGTGTTGTTGGGCTGGGTAGGTAGGTTGGCAGCCCATAGTGTGCAAGGGAGGGGTCTTGGCTCACTAAAACATATTTACACACATATATATATACCACATATATATAACTTAGTGCAAGGATCACATAGAACATCAAGATAAAACACAACTTTCATTTAATAATATATATATATACACACACATTGTCACTACAAGATATATGCTCGGGAAAACCCAGAGTGTCACAATTTTCCTTAAGAATTTCCTGGTGATTATCTATTAAATACACAAATGCACACGCGTTAGTATAATAACCCAATATTTACATTAGTAATACCCTCCCCGAGACGGCATTCCAACGACTACGTCAGGTAGAACCTCGACAGCCGTTACGGAACCCTGGATCAATCGGGCAGCGTATCTAATACGTAACCGGGGTTGTTGTCACACCTCCAAAATCCACCATGCGGAGTATCACCGCTTGGAGGCGTGACATGACCAGAATCGAGCCACCAAATCATATTGAACAACGTGTTTAAGTAAATAAAACTAACCATAATACAAATGGGTGACCAAAAAGAAGTTAACCAAGTTCAATTTAAACAGCGGAAGCATAAGATGTTAAAGTCCCAAAACATAGGTTTCATAAGTTCATAAAGTTTATTTATTAAGTACGGGACATAACAGTTCGCATCCCACAACGACCACCTCCATGTGCAAGCTCCATAGCATCTAATGACCTGCAAAGCTTGTAACAACGAGTCAACAACAAAGTTGAGTGAGTTCACGGTTGGTTGTCCATTTTAGAGTTATTTCCAAAAACGTAGTTTAATCTCATTCAGCTGTCCAACCGTGGGGGTTACCCCATAGTTCGAAAACGTTTATTAGTTAACAATCCCATGTCCACCTTCCCTGGCTATCCAGTCCGGCACTCCGGCCGTGGGGGCTACTGTCACACCCCCAAATTCCACCTGCGGAGTAACATCCGCTTGAGGGCGTGACTGACCAGGATCCAGCCACCAATTATACTAAGCATTGGTTAATAGTAAAGTAATTGCTATCTAAAGTAGTTAGCAACATCGTAGTTTAAGTTCGATAGTAAGTTTAAACGAAACAGCGGAAGCATAAACCAAATAGTTTTAAAAGGTAGTTCATGGTTCAAGATAAGTAAAACCCAACACACGGGTTTTGACGAACACTACACATCCCCAAGCAGCAGCTCCTCAGTCACTGGTTACCTGCAAAGCATGCAGGAAGGTGTCAACAATAATGCTGAGTGAGTTCACTAGTTGCCCAGTTTTAATTACCAAAAACTTGTTTCACCAGTTAATTTACTCGTTTATACATGCCAAGGGGAGCTACCCCAAAAGTTAGCGACTAAACTGTTTTTCCAATACCGAACACTAGGTAACCGTTTGCGTTTCCGCAGGATGCCCCGATGTCAATGTTCTATCATCATTGACGGATGCCTGAGTACATTAGTTCACGACCGATCCCAAACCATGGCACGGTGTGAGGTTGGTAAAACCTAAATAGCGCTATCAACTAATAACCCGTTCGCCTGGCCTCGGCGACTAATCGGTATTATGTAGTAGGGACTTGAGTGATAGAGTTTCGTTTAGTGCCGTTAGTTGCAATCCGTATAAACAGTAATTAACTAAAGGTTCCCAATAACAAGGGAAGAAAAGTAAGTTGTATCCCTCATAGGGGATAGTGTCGTTTGTAGTTCCGTTTCCCAAACCACCGGGAACGCATGCTTTAGGTTGTGAACTCACCTTGGGTTGCTCGGTAGATTAAATACCCGGTCAATCACGTTGGTCACCACGTCCTAGCATGGTTACCAGATGTAGGTCAAGTTGGGGTACAAGTAATCACGTATAGCAAACACGTATAGACACACTTAATCATGCATGCATTCAAACAGTTGGGTTATTGGGCCTGTCCTAACATTTTCACAAACAGTAACAGATACACATGTAGTTTAGTCAACAGATAGCCCAACAAGTCATGGCCCAATAACACTTAAGCAGCCCAGTCGAGACAAGGGTGGTTTCGACTCGAAAATGCACGGTTTCGAGTCGCAACCAAGGGATTCCGACTCGCAACCCTGGTTTCGGTTCATCATGCTTGGTCTCGAGTCGCAACCAAGGAATGCCGACTCGCAACCCTGGTTTCGGTTCATCATGCTTGTTCTCGAGTGTGCTGCTTGCGAGTCGCAACCGGGAGATCTCGAAGGATCACGTTCTGGTCTCGAGTCGCAACCAAGGGTTCCGACTCGCAACCACTTTTACGTGCACCTGAATCCTTCTAGAACCTGGCAATTGTACTAACCAATAGCATTTTGATTTCATGAAATTTTGTACTATCCAATGAGAATACAGAAACATGTTTTATTGTCTAAATCATAACAAAATCAGATCAAAACAAGCATATTTGAATATTCATATCACCTTCAAACTTGTTCTTCATATATTCATCATAATTATGAACTTTCAAGTCCTAAATCTAGCATACACAATCCGAAACAGCATGTTTACACAAGGTTATCCATCAACATTCATTTTTCAGTTATGCATAACATTCGGTAACAAACCATCTAACCAAACATCTATCATTAATCGGATAACATAGCTATTTAACAACTCATCTTATGCATCAACCGGATAATACAACCATTTTTCACATTCAAGATATTCAATCAACACATAAGCCTCATTTAGTAACAAGAAACCATTTAAACAATCATTCTCATCATCAATCATCCTAAGCATAATGGTTCATCTTTCATTCATCATTTAACCAATCAAGCAAAACAACTATAATATATATATATACTAACCGGTTGAAGAGAGTATAAAGCTTCTTGAACGGGTGTGTGTGAGAGTTGATCCGAGAGCTCCTAGTGGTCACCGATTTGATCTGAGAAGAAGGAGATGAGAGGAGGTGATCTTGGTTTGCTAGGGTTTTAGGGTTTTAGTGAGAGGTAGGGAGTGTGAGAGTGTGAGAGAATGTTTGAGTGTCAAAATGAGGGAAGTGTGGCTTATGTGGGGATTTTATAACCCATTCAAGGGCCATGCTCCCTTATGGGTTTCCGATTTCGTGTGAGGTTAAAGGAAGCGGCCCAACGGCCCAAATGTCCATTGTTCACTCGAGACCGGGTGGTCTCGAGTTGGGTTTCGTAATTTCGGTCCACTACACACACACGTACCTATATATATATATATATATATAGTACATACACATAATACAAGGATCACATAGAACATCTAAATAATATGCAACTTCCATTTAATAAACAATATATACACGCACAATGTAATTACAAGGTAGTTGTTCGGAAAACCTAGAGTGTCACATTATCCCCAAGTTTTAAGAACTTTCGTCCCGAAAGTTAAGGCAGTCACTGTCAAGCTAGTATAAGTGAGAATGTTTCAACGGGGTGTCACATCATCCCCCCGTTAGTTTGGAATTTCGTCCCGAAATTCGGTTGTAGCTTCAGTGCTGGGGTTTTCGTTTGGGAACAACTGGGGATACTTGTGCCTCATCTGGTCTTCCCGCTCCCAGGTAAACTCTGGGCCACGTCGCGAGTTCCAACGGACTCGTACAAGAGGTATCTGGCTACGTTTGAGGATTTTGATCTCTCGATCCGTGATCTCAATCGGTTCCTCAGTAAAGTGTAGCTGTTCATCAATAGTTAGTTCCTTGAAAGGAATTACGAGCGTTTCATCTGATAGACACTTCTTCAGATTGGATACGTGAAAAACGTTGTGTACCGCACTCAGTTCCTCAGGCAGGTTCGATCTATAAGCAACCTTACCGATTTTCTCAATAATTTCGAATGGTCCAATATATCGCGGATTAAGCTTGCCCCGTTTACCAAAGCGAACCACACCCTTCCAGGGTGAGACTTTAAGTAGAACCCGGTCACCGACCTGGAATTCCAATGGTTTCCTACGCTTATCAGCGTAACTCTTCTGACGGTCACGAGCTGCCGCCATGCGTTGTCTGATCTGGGCAATCTTTTCCGTTGTATCAACCACCATCTCTGGGCCCGTGATTTGACTATCACCGACTTCCGCCCAGCAGAGAGGTGATCGGCATTTACGACCGTACAATGCCTCGAAAGGTGCTGCCTGAATACTAGTGTGGTAGCTGTTGTTATAAGAGAACTCTACTAGCGGTAGATGCTTCTCCTAATTCTTGCCAAAATCGATCACACACGCTCTAAGCATGTCTTCTAGAGTCTGGATGGTGCGTTCGGACTGTCCATCCGTTTGCGGGTGATAAGCGGTGCTCATGTCCAAACGTGAGCCAAAGGATTTGTGCATAGCTTGCCACAATTCCGAAGTAAAACGAGCGTCTCGGTCGGAAATAATCGAGGTTGGCACTCCGTGCCTCGAAACTACTTCCTTTAAGTAAATCTCCGCCAAGGTAGAAAACTTGTCTGTTTCCTTAATAGCCAGAAAGTGCGCAGACTTGGTCAATCGATCTAGTATTACCCAAATAGTATCATTTCCGCGTTGAGACCTAGGTAGCCCTGTAACAAAATCCATGGAAATTTGCTCCCTTTTCCATTTCGGGATTTCTGGTTGTTGGAGTAGGCCTGCTGGCTTCTGGTACTCTGTCTTGACTCTTGCGCAAGTCAAACATTTGCTGACGTATGTTGCTATGTGGGCCTTCATGCCAGGCCACCAATATGTAGTCTTCAAGTCGTGGTACATCTTGTCTGAACCAGGATGTACTGAGTAGCGGGACTTGTGGGCTTCGTCCATCACGAGTTCACGTAAGTCTCCATAGAGAGGGACCCAAATGCGCCCTGTTACATAGTAAGCGCCATCTTCCTTCTGTTCTAATCGCTGTCTCGATCCTCGCAGAGACTCAGCCCTGATGTTTTCCGGCTTCAATGCTTCGAATTGAGCATGTCGGATCTGGGTAGGGAGGTTAGACTGGATGGTAAGTTGCAATGCTCGCACGCACTTTGGTATAGTGTCCTTTCGGCTGAGGGCGTCTGCCACGACATTGGCCTTGCCCGGATGGTACTTGATGGCGCATTCGTAGTCATTCAAGAGTTCGACCCATCGACGCTGTCGCATGTTCAATTCCTTTTGCCTAAAGATATGCTCGAGACTCCCGTGATCGGTGTAAATAGTGCACTTGGTACCGTACAGGTAATGTCTCCATATCTTAAGAGCAAAGATCACTGCTCCCAGTTCCAAATCATGCGTAGTGTAGTTTCTTTCATGCGTCTTGAGTTGTCGAGAGGCGTAGGCAATAACTTTCTCGCGTTGCATTAACACGCAACCGAGCCCATGGATAGACGCATCGCAGTAAACCACAAAGTCGTCAGTGCCTTCAGGCAACGAGAGAATAGGAGCGCTACAGAGGTTATCCTTTAGCCTTTGAAAGGCCGACTCCTGAGCTTCATTCCACTTGTAAACAATGCCTTTCTGAGTAAGAGTCGTGAGGGGTTGTGCATTCTTTGAGAATCCCTTGATGAATCTGCGGTAGTACCCTGCCAATCCCAAGAACTGGCGAACTTCGGTTGGGGTCTTGGGCGTAGGCCAATTCTTTATCGAGTCGATCTTAGCGGGGTCGGCGTGAATTCCGTCCTTATTGATCACATGCCCAAGGAAATGGACCTCTCGAAGCCAGAAGTCACACTTCGAGAATTTGGCGTACAATTGCTCATTGCGTAAGAGTTCGAGGATAAGGCGTAGGTGTCGTTCATGCTCTTCTTGACTTTTCGAGTAGATCAGGATGTCGTCAATAAACACAATCACGAATTTGTCGAGGTAAGGCTTGCACACTCGGTTCATGAGATCCATGAAAACCGCAGGTGCGTTAGTCATTCCAAAAGGCATAACGAGGAACTCGTAATGACCATAACGAGTCCTGAACGCAGTCTTAGAGATGTCTTCATTACGAACTCTCAGCTGATGATAGCCTGATCGCAGGTCAATCTTAGAATAGTAGCTCGATCCTTGCAACTGATCGAATAGGTCGTCGATGCGCGGGAGAGGGTAACGATTCTTGATGGTAACCTTGTTCAACTCACGATAGTCGATGCACATTCGGAATGTGCCATCCTTCTTCTTGACAAAGAGTACTGGTGCTCCCCAGGGTGATGAACTAGGACGGATAAATCCTTTATCCAATAGTTCTTGTAGTTGCGTAGAGAGTTCCTTCAGTTCTGCAGGGGCTAGACGATAAGGCGCACGAGCTATGGGTGCTGCTCCGGGAGCTAGCTCGATTTGGAATTCGACCTGACGGTGGGGAGGGAGTCCAGGTAGTTCTTCAGGAAATACCTCGGGATAGTCACGTACTACAGGAAAATCTTCAATCCTCTTTTCCTTTTCGTGAGTGTCGGTGACAAGTGCTAGGATAGCGGTGTGCCCTTTTTGTAAACACTTCTGGGCTTTTAGAAGCGAGATAATGCCTGTGATTTCTCCACCTTTGTTGCCTTGAACGATGAGGGGTTGGCCAGAACGGCGAGGAATACGAACCGCTTTCTCTTGACAGAGGATCTCAGCGCGATGTTTGGATAACCAATCCATACCGATGACGACGTCGAAGCTTCCAAGTTTGACGGGGAAAAGATCGATACTAAACGTGTGACCAGACAATTCTAGTGTGCAGTCGTGGATCACGTGCGTGGCCTCGATGTTCTTACCATTAGCTATCTCGACGATGTGCTTAGAACTTAATAATGCAGGCGGGTGCTTAAGTTTCTTACTAATGCGAAGGGATACATAACTGGCATCGGCACCGGAATCAAATAACACAGAAACATAACGATCATCAAGTAGGAACTTACCCGCCACGACGTTGGGGTCGTTCCTTGCCTCTCCAGCTCCAATCACAAAAGCTCTTCCCCTTGCACCATTCCCAGCATTGTTGTTTTGCTCATTGTTCCCAGCTCCCTGGTTGTTGTTGCGATTCTGATTCAGTTCAGGGCAATCCTTTCGCATGTGCCCTGTTGCCCCACATTTAAAACATGCTCGGTTGTTTCCCTGCTGCTGTTGCTGTTGGGGTTGTTGCTGATTCTGTCTTGCTGGGAACTGACTTCTACAATCCTTGGCTTCGTGCCCCATCTTGTGGCATCGCTGACATTGACCCTTATTACATGCCCCATTGTGGTGCCTGTTACACTTGTTGCACTTAGGGTAGCTTCCCCGGTAGCCACCCTGTTGCTGAGTGCCTTTGTTGTTGTCAGTTTTCCTTTGCTGAGCTGGGGCCTGAGTAGAGTTAGCATCTTTGCCCTGATTTCCATCCCAATTTCGTTTGCCATCACTAGAAGTTCCTTCCGCAGCACTGATCCTTTTGGGCAACCTGCCCTCTTCCACAGCCTGGTTGGTGAGTTTGTGGGCAAGACGAACCACAGGCTGTATGGTAGTGAGGTTGGCCGAGGTCACATGGCTCCTGATTTCTGGGGCTAGGCCTTTGATGTACAATTCGATCCTTCGATACAGGGGTCGGGACATGTTTGGGCAAAGAGCAGCATAGTCGTTGGACAGCTTGGTGTAGGTCTCAATCTCTGACCCAACCATCTTGAGTTCATAGTACTCGTCCTCGAGTTTGTGGATGTCATCCCTGTGACAGTACTCTTCCTTGATCATATCCTTGAAATCTTCCCATGCAGTAGCGTTAGCAGTCTCCAAACCAAGCATTTGAATTTGCGCCTTCCACCACGAAAGCGCGCTTCCCTCAAGGGTACCAGTAGCAAACTTCACCCAATTAGCAGGGGGACACTCGCAGACAGCAAAAACAGCTTCGACTTTCTCGATCCAGTGCAGAAGACCTATGGCACCCTCAGTGCCATTGAATGGAAGAGGCTTGCAATCCATGAAGGTCTTGAAGGTACAAACACGTGGTTGCACAGGCGCATGCTGACCTGTTGTGAGAGTGATACGAATGGGCTTAGAGGTGAAAAGACGATGTGGCGGTAGGATCTAAACATCCTAAAACAAGAGCTTACCTCCAGGGTGAGCTGCGAATGCTGCAGCCACCGTGTTAATCAGGTTAGTGAACTGAGCCTGAGTCATGTTGACGTTTCCTCGTCCGCGTCCACTCATTGTCTTCATAACCAGAAAACATAGTATGAGTGTGGTGTCGTAACATAGCGAGAATGAGATAGAAGAGGGGAGGCGAATCTATCTAATTAGGCAAACTAGTACGTATAGTAGAGCAGAAAGCATAAGACAAACAAGCAAGTAAACATGGGTCCGAGCTATGAGGTCAGATAAGTCGAGCCTTGCACTTGGAGTGTAGTGTCGTCACGAGTCACGGGTTATAGTCTGGTTTTTCTCAAAACGATTTTCCCCTTTTTAAAACCAAGTTCACTATAACCAATGGCTCTGATACCAATCTGTCACACCCCTAAATTCCACCTGCGGAGTAATATCCGCTTGAGGGCGTGACTGACCAGGATCCAGCCACCAATTATACTAAGCATTGGTTAATAGTAAAGTAATTGCTATCTAAAGTAGTTAGCAACATCGTAGTTTAAGTTCGATAGTAAGTTTAAACGAAACAGCGGAAGCATAAACCAAATAGTTTTAAAAGGTAGTTCATGGTTCAAGATAAGTAAAACCCAACACACGGGTTTTGACGAACACTACACATCCCCAAGCAGCAGCTCCTCAGTCACTGGTTACCTGCAAAGCATGCAGGAAGGTGTCAACAATAATGCTGAGTGAGTTCACTAGTTGCCCAGTTTTAATTACCAAAAACTTGTTTCACCAGTTAATTAACTCGTTTATACATGCCAAGGGGAGCTACCCCAAAAGTTAGCGACTAAGCTGTTTTTCCAATACCGAACACTAGGTAACCGTTTGCGTTTCCGCAGGATGCCCCGATGTCAATGTTCTATCATCATTGACGGATGCCTGAGTACATTAGTTCACGACCGATTCCAAACCATGGCACGGTGTGAGGTTGGTAAAACCTAAATAGCGCTATCAACTAATAACCCGTTCGCCTGGCCCCGGCGACTAATCGGTATTATGTAGTAGGGACTTGAGTGATAGAGTTTCGTTTAGTGCCGTTAGTTGCAATCCGTATAAACAGTAATTAACTAAAGGTTCCCAATAACAAGGGAAGAAAAGTAAGTTGTATCCCTCATAGGGGATAGTGTCGTTGGTAGTTCCGTTTCCCAAACCACCGGGAACGCATGCTTTAGGTTGTGAACTCACCTTGGGTTGCTCGGTAGATTAAATACCCGGTCAATCACGTTGGTCACCACGTCCTAGCATGGTTACCAGATGTAGGTCAAGTTGGGGTACAAGTAATCACGTATAGCAAACACGTATAGACACACTTAATCATGCATGCATTCAAACAGTTGGGTTATTGGGCCTGTCCTAACATTTTCACAAACAGTAACAGATACACATGTAGTTTAGTCAACAGATAGCCCAACAAGTCATGGCCCAATAACACTTAAGCAGCCCAGTCGAGACAAGGGTGGTTTCGACTCGAAAATGCACGGTTTCGAGTCGCAACCAAGGGATTCCGACTCGCAACCCTGGTTTCGGTTCATCATGCTTGGTCTCGAGTCGCAACCAAGGAATGCCGACTCGCAACCCTGGTTTCGGTTCATCATGCTTAGTCTCGAGTGTGCTGCTTGCGAGTCGTAACCGGGAGATCTCGAAGGATCACGTTCTGGTCTCGAGTCGCAACCAAGGGTTCCGACTCGCAACCACTTTTACGTGCACCTGAATCCTTCTAGAACCTGGCAATTGTACTAACCAATAGCATTTTGATTTCATGAAATTTTGTACTATCCAATGAGAATACAGAAACATGTTTTATTGTCTAAATCATAACAAAATCAGATCAAAACAAGCATATTTGAATATTCATATCACCTTCAGACTTGTTCTTCATATATTCATCATAATTATGAACTTTCAAGTCCTAAATCTAGCATACACAATCCGAAACAGCATGTTTACACAAGGTTATCCATCAACATTCATTTTTCAGTTATGCATAACATTCGGTAACAAACCATCTAACCAAACATCTATCATTAATCGGATAACATAGCTATTTAACAACTCATCTTATGCATCAACCGGATAATACAACCATTTTTCACATTCAAGATATTCAATCAACACATAAGCCTCATTTAGTAACAAGAAACCATTTAAACAATCATTCTCATCATCAATCATCCTAAGCATAATGGTTCATCTTTCATTCATCATTTAACCAATCAAGCAAAACAACTATAATATATATATATATATACTAACCGGTTGAAGAGAGTATAAAGCTTCTTGAACGGGTGTGTGTGAGAGTTGATCCGAGAGCTCCTAGTGGTCACCGATTTGATCCGAGAAGAAGGAGATGAGAGGAGGTGATCTTGGTTTGCTAGGGTTTTAGGGTTTTAGTGAGAGGTAGGGAGTGTGAGAGTGTGAGAGAATGTTTGAGTGTCAAAATGAGGGAAGTGTGGCTTATGTGGGGATTTTATAACCCATTCAACGGCCATGCTCCCTTATGGGTTTCCGATTTCGTGTGAGGTTAAAGGAAGCGGCCCAACGGCCCAAATGTCCATTGTTCACTCGAGACCGGGTGGTCTCGAGTTGGGTTTCGTAATTTCGGTCCACTACACACACACGTACCTATATATATATATAGTACATACACATAATACAAGGATCACATAGAACATCTAAATAATATGCAACTTCCATTTAATAAACAATATATACACGCACAATGTAATTACAAGGTAGTTGTTCGGAAAACCTAGAGTGTCACAGCTACCCCATTATTTAAACTACCGGACTCGTTTATCATATCGACTACTAACGAAAATTAATTGTGCCCTAGCATCGGTGTCTATCATCACCGACGTGCCATAGTCAATTAGTACACACCCGTCCAACTGGCACGGTGTGAGGTTTGTTAAACCTAATAGCGCTATTAACTAATGACCCGCTCGCCATAGCCTCGACTATTAAGTCGATACAAAAGGGAGGGACTTCGCTGATAGAGTTCTAGTCCGGTAAGTCTAAGTACGTCCCAAGGACGAGGAATTCACATTCCTACACGCGTCTCAAAGGACGAGGAATCCCTATTCCTGAACCCATTCCCATTCCCACCGGGAATTTACCATGCTTTGTAGAAAAGTGTGAACTCACCTCGGTTTGCTCGGTTAGATTCTCAAAAATAGCTAACAGTCAAAGTCGGTCAATCACGTCCTAGTAGGATTACCACTTAGTTTATTAGTGACTTCAAATAAGCACAAAGTTCCTACACACGTCTATCACATAACAAGCATCACATCAATAGTTCACGCTCATATCAACATTCCACCTAAAGCTACTGAAGAACAGGCATACGATATTGCATATATTACTTTCATTGACATATAACATGTTAGATCATCCTCAGATAATATACTCGACATTTAGACACGCAAATTACTACTTCTGTCATTTCAACTTAAATATCCAAAACTGGGCTGTTTTCGGGCATTTTAATAAAATAGTTAACTTGTTCCAAAAATTCCCAACTTTTTATAGAAGGCCTTAAACGATCCAAATATTATTGTGTAAAAATCTCGGGATCCAATTCATATCCAATATTTTATAAAAATTCATTTTCCGGACTGCAATCAGATTCATCTTTTTCTGATTGCAGTCCACGGAATAATTTATTAAAAATTCTTCATAAGTGAGATTTATGAAATTCCAGTGGGAGGATTACAAATACATCCGTGGTCATTTACAGTACAAATTTCATGACCTAGTTCTACTCAGGTTTCAAGTTATGATGAAGAATATAACACATATTTTCAGCAGCAAAAATGCAGCTTTAGCTGCTGTTACAAAACGACACTTTAAAAATGGTAAACGAAGTCCAAAAATTATGATTCCGTTAACATGTTTAGCGATAAATAACAATACTTACAACAGATTATAAGTCCTTCATATCAGCAAATAATCATCATACACCAAACAACATCATTCTAACATCATTTCTTCATGTATCATCTTGTTTAAGCTTATGTTCAAGTTTTAAGTGTATGATCTTATGGTGTTCATATGTTTTCTTCATAATACATCTATTAACCACTAAAACAACATGTAAAATGCAAGGATCTAAGTTCTTACCACTAGTTCAAGACTAGGGAAGTTCGAGTGAAGAAATGTGGTAGTTAATAGCGAATAGAGAAGGTCCTTCAACTTCCGAACACACCGAGCTTCGTTGTATGCCTTCTAACACCTTTGTATGCTTGTAGAATGCTTGAAAGTGATCAAGTGATGGTGGTGGTGGTGGTGGTGCTACTAGGGGGCGGCCGAGACAAGGAAAGGAGAAGGGGGAGAAGTGGTGTTGAATGTGTGGATGGTGAAATGAGGCTTATGTTCACCAGATTACTCTTATAACCATTTCATGTGTTCATCCATTGTGTAATGTGTCATAGATGGGGGAACAAGATCTTATATAATATTGAAAGAAAATCCAATGGTGGGGGCCATGTTGGGCCGATTGCTAGGTGGGGGGGGGTCTAGCTTAGGTGCTAACCAATTTGGTTACAATCTAGTTATAAATCAAGTGTTAGTTACATACTTTAGTTGGTAGATATTTTTAGAAGGTGTTATGATGTTCGGGGATCATAACTAGCTTAGTAAAAGTGAAACAATGTGTTTAACAATATTTTTGTGTTCCGAGTAGTGTCCGGTTGTTCGGTTTGATATTGTTCCGTTAAAGTGCTTAATTAATCCGTAAAGTGTCCTATATATATATTTTTGTAACATTCTTAATTCTCAACACTCAGAAAAGCATACCGAACTATTTAGTAATTTTTTTGTACACTACTAGTATGTTAACAAGCACATGTAAGTATAACACAGTAATCAGAAAGCAGTTAAAGGGTTCAGCACAGTTATTAAGCACTTTAATTATCATTAATAAATTGTACGGATACATGGAATTATGAGGGTTGTCACAGTTATGATGCTTACAACGAGGCAGAACTTCGTTATTGAGGGGGGTATTATGCCCAAGAATAGTGACTACACTACAGAAATTCGAGGGAAAAAGTTGAGAAATGAACGAATTGAAAGTGAAACTGATCGGCCCTATTTATAGTTGTGATTTTGGACTTCGTCGTGCCCCGCGTAGGTGTCCTCCAGGGGCTTTGCGGCCCGCGAGGCCAGCTAGGGTAGGCCCTAGCTTGGCTGATTCGACTCGTAGCCTCCACACGCGTCCTGACACGTGGCAACCTGGGGTGCAGCCTGATCTTCCATCTGTCGTGGCCCGCGTAAGCCGAAGGCTTAGCCTTCGCGGCCCGCGAGCGCCATTAAAAATTGATTTTTATTTTATTTTTAATTATGTAAGGTATTTTGGGCTCGGTTTTCGCAGACGGGGTATGTTTTAAGACATATTGGGATATTTTAATTATTTTTAGAGTATCGGAAATATTTAGGAGGGTTGTTATACACATCTTCAGCTATCCCTAATGATTTTATTGTTTTCCGATTAGATAGAAAAATGGGTATTTGAAGTGGAGAAAAATCACCAATACTTAATTTTTCGAAAATGTAGTTGGGCATTATATTAACACAAAGATCTTTGTCAATTGTAATATTACTAATAAAAGAATTTTGAAAAAAAAACATGGAACCGGTGTAATGTTAATTTTAAATGGATCAACTTTTATTAGCGTAGTTTGATCATTTGTTAACTTAATGCTTACTGTTTCGTTAATTTTAGTGTTAGTGTTTACCTCTTTTAAAAACTTAGCATGAGTATGTACTAAACAATGATTTTCGAAAGAAGGTGACAAGAGATTAATTTCTTGAAAATTAGACTCTTCTTGAATTTTAACGTTATCAGACTCACCTTTTTCGTTGTTTAACTAATGTGTCGGCTTTTCACTTACTTGCTCTCCCATTCTTACCTCTTCAACTATCTCTTATTTATTACATGTTAATTCTTCCCTTGCGCGGGATTCCTCTTCCCTTGCGCGGGCTTCTTTTATATAGCGCTCGATAGTTTTAAGGTGTTCTATTATCTTTTCGGCTACAGGTGATATAGTTGGTGGTTCGTCGAATTGAGTTAAATGAGTATCCTAAAAGCTTGAATTCGAAAGTTCGATCCTTGGTTCCTCATAGTACTCATATGAGATAGATGGTTCACACCATGGTTCCTCATTGTAAGTATATGATGGATAAGGATCGTAACTTGGTTCTTCATAATACTCATATGAGTTGGGTTGTTCACGCCATGGTTCCTCATAGTAAGTATATGAAAGTGGAGGCTCATATCTTGGTTCCTCAAAGTATGAGTATGAAGGTTCATACCTTGGTTCATCAAAATTTGAGTATGAGGGAGAAGGTTCATACCTTGGGTCTTCATAGGTTGTGTATGAAGTGGATGGCTCGTACCTGGGCTCCTCATAGTAGTTGTACGAAGGGGATGGTTCAAAGAGGTCACAATATTGTACCGAATGAGGGTTACCACAAATGGTGCAATAGTCTTCCCTATAATCATCCTCCTCATAATGGTACTTGTAATCTCCTAAGTATTGATCCATAAGAATCACTCAGCAGACCACAACAGAGTCTCGGGACCAGAAAATAAAAATAAAAACGGAAACAGAGGCTGGACACATCCCCATGTTCAGTGAGCACGACCCCGTGTTCAGGTTCTGTATCTGGGCGTTTTAATAAATGTGATTGGTTTTATGCAGCACGGGGGCGTGTTCAGCGAACACGAGCCGTTTTCAGACTCTGTATCTGGGAGTTTTGAAAAAAATGTGCAGCACGGGGGCGTGTTCAGCGAGTATGACCCCGTGTTCAGTCTACTGTAATGCAAAAACTACCAAAAAATGTAAAAATGTGCGCGCTGTTTTAAAAAGGTTTTGAAAAACTGATTAGGCCGTCGATTTTAAGCTTTCTTAAAATCCTTGTGTCCCCGGCAACGGCGCCAAAAACTTGATTTGCGTTAGGTGTGATATATTTTTATTAAAATTTTAAGCCCTTTTTAACACTTTAGTCAAGTTTTAAATTTATAAAACATGATATTCTACTAACACTAAACACACATATGGGCAAGTGCACCCATCATGAGCGTAGTATAGCGTTGGTAAGATACCGAGGTCGTCCAAGGACACAAGAGCTTTTAGTACCGGTTTATCCTCAATGTCTAATCAAATAAAAAGTTTAGAAAAGGTTTTAAATATGAAAATAAAAACTAAAAATGCTGAAAAATAAAAATAAAATAAAACAGATACACAAGATGAATCACTTGGATCCGACTCGACTTTAATGTAACCTTTGATGATTTCCGCACTTTTGCACTTTTTAAGAGATTATCTTAGTTATAGTGGTAGGCCCCTCTTTTGAAGGTGACGTTACCCTCAACCTAGTGGTTTGAGTCAGCAAGGATACGATCTCAAAGGGTCGGAATATTGGAAGATAATTAATTAAGTTATTAATGCGTAATGTGGTAGGCCCCTCTTTTGAAGGTGACGTTGTTGGGATTGAACCCTACAAAGGAACAGTTGATTAAAGCCAAAACTGGATCAGATCAGTGGATTCAGAATAAGCAGTTGTTTGCATCAGTCTTCCTCCTTGAATGTGACCTAACATCTGATGACTTCTAAGTACTGCTCTTCACAAACAACTGCTGACCACTAAAGACTGTTGAAGACAAAGCACTGATGCTTAATCTTCTGTCATGGTTCAAGTACTGTTAAAGACACAAAGCACTGCTAGGAGTATAACAGTGGAATGCGAAGCAGTAGTTAGTTTATCTCTTTGTATTGTATTTGTAATCAGTGTTTGTATAGATCAGTGTTTAGAGGTTGTTAGGAGGTTAGATGTCACTTTCACGGTGATGTCAGCAAAGATGCTTCAGTGGTTTATTTTGTACTATAAATAGAACAGTACCCTGTACTGTTCTATCAGCTCTTTCTTCACCAAGTCACTCTGTACAAACAAACTATTGTGAGCTCAGGCTGAGGGGGAGACTTTGTGCATGCATGCATTAGGATTGATCTTTGTAAACAAATACAATCATTCGATTCAATGTTAAACATGTCTGCTTAAAATTGTTCTCTCTTTGATTGTGTTGAAAGTTTATTCATTCATTTCCCCTGCAATTGTTTATCATTCATCTTCATTTAATTAAACAAACACAATCTTATCAAACTCAGATCCTAACAATTGGTATCAGAGCTTGGACAGTCAAACTTGATCTAACAATCATTTTGACGTAAAAGTTCAGCTCATAATCATTGATACTTTTAATTTTTCGTTTTGTTGAAAAACAGAGTATGGTGTAATCACATACAAAGTTGATTATTCAGTGCGTGTAAAACAACCAGAATGACGTCACAATCACAGGATGTTAATAATAACATCGGTTCACTCTTCAAACCACCTATGTTGAAGAGATCTGAATACAACAACTGGCAGAGAAGGATGGGTCACATCCTAGCTCAACAGAACACCAGATGTTGGAAGTCGGTTATCTTTGGACCACATGTTCTAATGGTGCCGAGTGCTGAGGATCTAAAGGTTTTTGTTCCTAAGAAAATAGAGAACTATACTGAACAGGATTTTTAGAAAATTGAACTAGATGCCAACGCATTCAGCATTGTTGCATCTGCACTACCAAATGAAATTTATGCTGGGATGTTACATTGTAACAATGCCAAAGAATTGTGGGATGCACTTAAGGAACAGTTTGGGGGGACTGAAGAAGTGATTAAAAATAACAGGGAAATTTTGAGTCAACAGTATGAAACATTTTGTCACATTAAGGTTGAATCACTAACCCAACAGTTTGAGTGATTTAGTTGTCTCAGAAGTGAACTAAAACTTGTTAATGTTGAATTTGCTAATGCAACACAAAATATCAGGTTTCTTAGGTCACTTCATGATAAATGGGATACAATTACTTTTGTAACCAGCAATTCAGTTGGGTTCAAAGATCTAACACTGACCCAACTTCATGGTAGACTCCTGACCATGAAAGGGAGTTGAACCAGAAAAAGAAGTTGTAAGAGTCTGGGAAAGTTGCAAATGATTATTCATTTGGCAACACAGCTCTTTTGGGTTAGGAAGAATCTGGCAGTAGTAAGGATCAAAGTTATGATCACTTTATTAATATAACAGCTGGTGGAAATTTTAACTCTGATTCTCACTCATTCAATTATGCTTTCACAGCAAATGGAGAAAGCCAAAATTCTAATAATCTGTGCTTTGAACTCAATGATCTCAACCATTTTGATCCAAATGATCTGGAAGAGATGGATATTTTGCACTAACTTGCACTGCTGAGTGTTAGAACCAGCAAGGTTTACAAAAGGACAGGGAGAAAATTTCCAGGTTTACATAGGAATTTAAAAGTAGGGTTGGATAAATCAAAAATAAAATGTTACAGGTGTACTAGGTTAGGTCACTTTGCTAGAGAATGTAGGAGTCAGACCAGTGGACCAATCATCACACATCCTAGCTCAAACCCTAGACCACAAAATAACCAAACCACTGTGCATTATTCCCAATATGCCCCTGCTGCCCATGTAAACACTGCTCACTATGCACATCCTGCATCCCCTGTTCCTGTGCATTATGTCCAAACCACTGTTCCTCAGATATAGTATGTCCAAGCCCCAATTCCTCAGGCTCAGGTACAACAAGCTACACCTCAATAAGCTGCACCTCAAATAGCTGTTCAAGCAGATCAGCAAAGCTTTTTCACACAAGGCTTTGTTGATTGGAGTAACTTACTTGAGGAATTAGGAGATGAAAACTTTGCTCTTTATGCTAATGATGTTATTTCTAGTAATGAATTCTGTTTTTGTAGCATTAGAATCAATTCCTAAAGGGCTAGAAACTAAAGGGCTACATTACATTTCATGCTATGTATGCCCATTATGTGCGTACTTAGTACATCGTTTTACATTACATGCTATGTATGCCCATTGTGTGCGTACTTAGTACATCGCTTTACATTACATGCTATGTATGCCCATTGTGTGCGTACTTAGTACATTGCCTTACATTACATGCTATGTATGCCCATTGTGTGCGTACTTAGTACATTGCTTTACATTACATGCTATGTATGCCCATTGTGTGCGTACTAAGTACAATGTTTTACATTGCATTTCTGTTGCATATGCTCATCCAGCATATGAACACATTATGCTACATTTTGAACCGTTGTGACCATTTGACTATGTGAACCGTCTAAACCCGTTTGATTATATGAACCGTTTGTAACCATTGAACCGTATGAACCAGTTGTATCCGTTGACATGATTTACATTTGACAATAGACATTTGACTATACATAAACATTTCCACAATTGTTAAACATTTCATCTTGATGGTTTGGTTTGAGTAAGTGATTAAGTAACGAGGCGTGTGTAATATGATACAAGCATGGTGGATACGCCGCTGGTACTTCCTATATATAAGTGTTTGTATGGTATTACATATCGTAGCGTTATTTGAAGCATTTCAATTTGAGACATATGACATTTTATACAAATAACACACTTTTCATGAGACATTGTTTTACAAACTCATTTTACATGGTTATCCGTTTAACCATACAGTGTTCTCTTATTTATACGTATCATCTGATCTTATCGTTTTTCAAATGATTTACAAGACAAAGCAAATTACAAGGTTCATGACTAAACATTTTCTCAAACATAAGTCATGAATTCCGTTTTCACAAAACTAATGTATCTCACAGGCATTTTTATGCTGACGTACCTACTTTCACATGTGTTTTCAGGAGATGATGCATAGGACTTATCAAGACATACTTAGGCGGACCTGTGCCTTAGTGCCTTAAAACGAGACAAGAACTAGTTAATTTATGTTATGTACTCTTTGGTTCTTGTTTAAACAATGTAAGCATTCATGTTTGATTAATAAAACAAAACTTCAATTGCCATGGATTTGAAACAATTGATTTTGTTACAACACTCCCCGACGTTTCCGCCACGTTTTGTATGTTCTACGTGGTCGGGGTGTGACAAAAAGATCCTCTAAAGGGGACACACCGAAAAGTCGAAGCCGTCATCTCTCTGCGTATACCGAAGTATCGACCTGAGCTCTCACGGCCCTCGCATTTAACCTCTTACAGATATCATTTGCGGTATACTCATCTGTAAGACTGAATAATTGGGATTCTGGATACGGGAGTATATTCAAGAGGTGGGACACATGAATGAGTTTAAGTTCTTAAAACACATAAATCGTATCCTGAATCAGTTGAAGTTTGTATGAAAATTTAAGTGGACCAGTATATCGACAATCTAAGTGAATTGTTTAATTCTTAAAGTGAAATTAAGCTCAACGATACTTGTAACTTGTCAAAAACTGATATGATCATCTGTCGCATACTCAAACAAAAATATTGTCTGTAAATATGTTTGTACATATTTCTTTACTGCTTTATGTTTTCAGAAAATACAAAAAGATTTTGATTTCTGCTTTATTTTCGACAACTGATATTTGAGATGCTAAGTTTCAAAATCTAAATAAGCTGATTGTGTTTCTGAAAATAAAACAAGTTCATTAATTTGAAACTTGTATAAAATTAAAAATTCAAAAACAGTTTGTGATATCTCCAAGGTCATTAAGTTGGACTTGGATGATTAACTATGGGGGATTTGGATGCTTATTCTGTTAAAGAGTCAATTTTGATCCTGTTTGATGAAATTACAAATTATTTGTATTTTGATGATAGGGGGAGTAGTTAAAAGTTTGATTTGGTAGAAGATGATATCTGGAAGCTTAAAATGTTGTTACTTATCAAGTGTATGAGTGATTGCAGGAAAAGTCCAGACTACGATCCCGAGAGCAGAATCTAAGGGGGAGTCTGAAGACAAGCTGGAAGGTAGAAAGAGCTTGTAGCTGGAAAGCTAGGTGTCGATCCCTAAAAGCACGGAAGCTTGACGAAAGGGGGAGCCTGCTGATGATAAACATTTCATGAGACATTGTTTTACAAAACATTTCCGTTGACATGATTTACATTTGACAATAGACATTTGACTATACATAAACATTTCCACAATTGTTAAACATTTCATCTTGATGGTTTGGTTTGAGTAAGTGATTAAGTAACGAGGCGTGTGTAATATGATACAAGCATGGTGGATACGCCGCTGGTACTTCCTATATATAAGTGTTTGTATGGTATTACATATCGTAGCGTTATTTGAAGCATTTCAATTTGAGACATATGACATTTTATACAAATAACACACTTTTCATGAGACATTGTTTTACAAACTCATTTTACATGGTTATCCGTTTAACCATACAGTGTTCTCTTATTTATACGTATCATCTGATCTTATCGTTTTTCAAATGATTTACAAGACAAAGCAAATTACAAGGTTCATGACTAAACATTTTCTCAAACATAAGTCATGAATTCCGTTTTCACAAAACTAATGTATCTCACAGGCATTTTTATGCTGACGTACCTACTTTCACATGTGTTTTCAGGAGATGATGCATAGGACTTATCAAGACATACTTAGGCGGACCTGTGCCTTAGTGCCTTAAAACGAGACAAGAACTAGTTAATTTATGTTATGTACTCTTTGGTTCTTGTTTAAACAATGTAAGCATTCATGTTTGATTAATAAAACAAAACTTCAATTGCCATGGATTTGAAACAATTGATTTTGTTACAACACTCCCCGACGTTTCCGCCACGTTTTGTATGTTCTACGTGGTCGGGGTGTGACAAAAAGATCCTCTAAAGGGGACACACCGAAAAGTCGAAGCCGTCATCTCTCTGCGTATACCGAAGTATCGACCTGAGCTCTCACGGCCCTCGCATTTAACCTCTTACAGATATCATTTGCGGTATACTCATCTGTAAGACTGAATAATTGGGATTCTGGATACGGGAGTATATTCAAGAGGTGGGACACATGAATGAGTTTAAGTTCTTAAAACACAAAAATCGTATCCTGAATCAGTTGAAGTTTGTATGAAAATTTAAGTGGACCAGTATATTGACAATCTAAGTGAATTGTTTAATTCTTAAAGTGAAATTAAGCTCAACGATACTTGTAACTTGTCAAAAACTGATATGATCATCTGTCGCATACTCAAACAAAAATATTGTCTGTAAATATGTTTGTACATATTTCTTTACTGCTTTATGTTTTCAGAAAATACAAAAAGATTTTGATTTCTGCTTTATTTTCGACAACTGATATTTGAGATGCTAAGTTTCAAAATCTAAATAAGCTGATTGTGTTTCTGAAAATAAAACAAGTTCATTAATTTGAAACTTGTATAAAATTAAAAATTCAAAAACAGTTTGTGATATCTCCAAGGTCATTAAGTTGGACACGGAAGCTGGAAGGTGATGAGATCCTGGTGTAAGAGTCAAAGAGAGAAGCTGATCAAAGAGAAAGATTGAAAGATGCTTACAATGTTACAATCTGAGTGGGAATGCAGAATGATCAAGACTGAAGAGGTGTCATGATGAAGACTAGACACTGAAGACTTCGTCAATATCCGAGGGGGAGTCTGTTAGTGCATTACGTCTATTGACTTCGTCTTGTATCATGTAATAGAATAGGATAGGTTAGAATAACCAGTGCACGAGTTTCAAGATTCGATGTTTAGATGTTAAGGAAGTGATTTCGCTCATATGAACATGTCATATAAGCGAAATCAGAAACATCAGATTTTGCTCATATGGCATGGTCATATAAGCGAAACCTGGTCAACTATAAATAGGTGCACTGTTCATTCATTTGGTACGGATCCAGAACTTGTAACGAAGTGCTGCCAAATTGTTCTCAGGTTGTAATCAGTGTTAAATCAATCCAAGAGACATTATAATTAGTTTGAGCGTCCGTTTCATTGATTCCGCCTTTGAATCGGATAAACAACTCTTCTGATTGACTCATTCGAGTTCAACAACAATCCATCCAGAACTTGTAACGAAGTGCTGCCAAATTGTTCTCAGGTTGTAATCAGTGTTAAATCAATCCAAGAGACATTATAATTAGTTTGAGCGTCCGTTTCGTTGATTCCGCCTTTGAATCAGATAAACAACTCTTCTGATTAACTCATTCGGGTTCAACAACGATCCTACAGTAGATCGTTCAGACTGAAGGGGAGGATGAGATCTCTGAACCAACTAGATTTGGAGATGCGGCTGGTATTATGTTAGATGGGTTCGAGCACCAGGTTAGGAGATTGGTTCAAGGCGAGAGGGTGGCTTCCAAGTCATCATGAATCTGCTTCAGTTAAAATTAAGGTGGTCGACATGATGGATAAATCGGCGTGGATAAGGGACCCAAATGAGGGGGCTTTCGTATGCTTTTTTTTTATAATTACTTGGATTGGTCATCGTTAGCAGTCGAAAGTGTAGATTAAGATGGCTGATCCGGGGGTTTGCTTCGTTTTTGGATTCGTCAGTTTTCAACATGGAAGCAACCATCAAGGTTCAGTCTTTCATCGTGTTTTCTGGCAAGCTGGTGAATTCAAGAAAGCATATTAATGTAATGGACGTCTATGCTCCATTTGATTTTAATCGTAGACAGGAGCTGTAGGGCAACATAATTAGGGATTTGGGTGGCGGTAGGCGACTTTAATGATGTTAGGTTAAAGGATGAGCGGTTCAATTCGTCTTTTGATCATAATCGGGCTTTCCTTTTCAATAGTTTTATCAGCGAGGCGAGTTTTTTGGAATACTGGATGCTGGGGAAGAGCTATACTTTTATATCTGATAACGTCCTTAAGCTGGACAAATTGGATAGGGCATTTGTCAATCTTGAGTTTATGATGAAATGGCCTCTTGCGTCTCTCGTGGCACTGCTGTGAGGCCTCTCCAACCACAGTCCATTGCTGCTTCGATGTGGCGACTCGGACTTTGGCCTTTCGCCTTGTAAGTTTTACAATAGTTGGTTGGGTACGCATGGTTTGGATGGTTGCGTTGATGAAACTCGTTCTGTTACTAGTGCAGGGGGCGGGTCAAAGGGTTCGCAGCATTACTTAAGCTACTGAAGTCTAGGATGTAACATCCACCAAAAACAGATCTCCGAAACCCGACTCGAATTGTAAAAGCGGAGCCTTCGGAAATAAATAAAATGCGATTTTTTTTATAATTTTTAATATTTTATTATTTCCTTATCGTCACGTATCATGTTTGATTAAAACCAGATTATAAAAGACATTAATTATATAACGTAACACATTTAATTGGGTTAGTATTTACATAGGGATAAAGTAACTAGGTTAGCTTTTAATCTTAAATAAGTTATAAACTTTTAAGGGGGCTGAAACCGTCAGGGTATGAAAGCTATTTAATAAAGAGAACTTTATGAGGCTGAAAACGTCAAAATATGAAAGTTGTTTAATAAATGAAAAAAAGAAATGTTGGGGACGTGAGTCGAACCTGGATCCACATGTTCAACAAACCACCAATACACCAAGTGAGCTACGCGGCTCTTGGTGACAAACCCGTTGCTATCTGCTTTTTAAACCCAACTCGGAAACCCCAAACCCCCATCTCCTCCTTCGCCCAACCTACATAACTCGTGACCCATTTCCAACTTGTTTGATAAAGGACATGTCAATGTCTTTTACATTCTAAACAACAAGGTATGTAGCCAAACGACATATGATGATCATTTCAAATGACATGGGGACCTAAAAGCAAATGACATTGGTCTGATTCCTTTCTCTTCGCGACCCGGAACCCATATGAATCTGACCCATTTTGTTCCATCCTTAAACACGATGTTTGGTCTTCCTTGTGAACTAAAATGGATCGGAAATATGGAGAGACCAGTTTTATTCCGTTTAAATTGACCATTACCATCCTCATTAATCACCTTAAATTCGAATTAAACTCAACTTTAAACACCATTAATACATAACATGCATAAGAATAGACTTGATCCAATTCGTTATTCTTGGCCTCTAAAATTGGTACCATTAGAACCCTCTTAGCGTTTTAGACAAATCCCCACGATCAATTTCACAATCCATTTGCAATATCTCACGGATTAATTCGAAGAACAAACTAGGGCTCGTAGTTTCCATCACTGATTTCTCGTTCAATTCTTATCCAAATCAGGTGATTCTTGATTCCATTTTGCTTAATTTTTCATGCTCTACAAACGCCCTCTATCAATTTCTGTGATAGAGTGCCAATGAATATGAATTGATATCATGTGAGATTAGGGTTCTTGAATTCCTAAATTTGGAGCTTTTGACCATAGAAGCTTGTTTTGATGAAATTGAAGTTATGATTCTGTTTGTTATCATACTAGATTAGTTTGTAGAAATTTTGATAATTTTTGGACATTGCATAGACATGTTATGAATTTTAACATATTATTATATTGGAAAATCAATAAAATACTAATTTATCAAAATAATTTGGTGAGTGTTTGTCATGTGTGTGTGTGTGTTCAATGGATGTTAACCCATTAAAGATCTGAAATTGCTTGATTTTTGAAGCATGATGATTGGGATCTACAAGAGGATTCGAAGGTTCTTGAGCTGTTGCAGGTAGTTATGTCTTTAATTTTGTGTTATTATGTCGTAGTGATTACTTCTGATTCTAGAATTTGAGGAGTACTTAAATGGTTAATGAGAGTAGATGATGAGTAGGTTAGTTTGCCTTTCAAAAATAACTATCATTTGGTGATTTTAATCATTTGGTAAATGTAGCTTATGGGCAGAAGCCTTATATATCTACTTAAGTTGATATCAAAGTTTCCGTCGGCTATTGCTGAGTTGGAGGATATCAAAATGCAAAACCTCTGTTTGTTGTGAAACATGTATTTGGCAAATGTCTATTTTATTGAAACCTTTGTTTGTTGTGAACAGATGTTAGAAAATAAAACAGTGACTGATACATCTGTCGGTCAACAGATGGATGAAACAGATGTTTGAAACCACTGTTGGGTTAAAACAGTGTTTTGTGGAGAAAACAGTGGTGGTTTTTTTGCAAACAGTGGTTTGACTTTGGTCAAACAGACTTTGGTCAAACAGACTTTTGAACCACTAAGAATCATAGTTTTGCAAACAGTGGTTTAACTTTGGTCAAACAGACTTTTTTTGCCAACAGTGGTTTGACTTTGGTCAAACAGTGGTTGCTCCTGTGACTAAGAATGGTGCACAAGAGACTGGAGAAAATCTTGTTCAGATGGAGATGGAGGCTGATACCAAGGTAATTTTTCGGGAATTCTTATTGTGAATGTAGAATTTAGATTTTTTTAAATTTATTTTCTTGTGCCAGGTGGAGGATCCAAAGAAAAAAGGTCAAAAAAGTCAACAAACCAGTTTCTGAGTTGGTCTATGGGGCAATGCTAGCTGCTGATGTGGAGAAAGCAATAGAATACGAGTTTGAAATGGCGTTGTAGGACCGAGTTATGGAAAGCAAAAAAGTCACCATTGTCCTTAGGTCGGCCAATGCATCGGGCTGGTATGGTTTTTAATTAACCACTTTTTCCATTTTTTATTTAATTAATCTGTAATTATCTTGTGGTTTAACGCATAGTTGTTAATAGCGACGATAGCGAGCGATGAAGAATAGCATAGCGTAGCACTGGATCATTGCTATCTGATGTTTAGCGTGAAATAGCGTGAAATAGGGCCACCTAGGGTTTTTGTTTTCTTTTCAAATATTAAAAACCGAATTTTTAGGCATTTTATTCGACCAAACAGCTTTAATCTTCACCAATTGCATAAAAAAACCTTGAATTCAAGAATTAAATTTTGATTTTTTGAAAAAAAATCTAATACGTTATCGCTAAACATCAAATAGCGCTCGCTATCTCATCGCTATCACTACGTAGCATATAGGTAGCTTGTCACTATTATCGCTATTCGCTATTAAGAACTATGATTCAGCGGAATTGTCGTTTCTTTTTATTTAATTAATTTGCAAAATTCAGATATTGAAGTGTATATTGGAATAAGTTAGTTTGACGTTAAAAAAGACTAAAACTGGTAAAATTAAGCACTTTTTTTTCATAAGGACATGTCAGATTATTTAATCTTAAACCAAACTTCATTTTGTTTATTGTATGTTACATTTAAAAGCTTAAAACCATTACATACTCAAAAAAACTTCTATATCGTAATAGCATTTGAAGAAACACCAAACTAATCTGGTGAATAGTTTGTTGTTTGTGCCTCGACAAATAAGGTTAATATTCTTTACCTCGTCCAAGCTGTGATGCAAGAATCCTGCAAAACACTAAAGACACCGTTAAGCTCGTTACAAGGTGGGGAGTAGGGGGTGTTCTTGTCACACCCTAAAAACGTCGCAGCGGAAATACAAACGTAGTGGTGACAGAATTTGGTGGCCATAAATATCTTGGTGAACGATGCATTGTTAACGTCGGATATTTAACTTAAATAAAACATATTTTAAAGCTTAACGTTTCGAAGCAAGCCACAACCATAACATAGTCAAGTTGTCTTGATCCTCATGGATCTTAATAAATAGGTCCCAAATCAGTTTTAAAAGTTGTCCAAATCATTATTAAACAAAACATGCATCAATAACCACAAGATATGCCAAAATTCCTGAAGCCGAACTCAAGTACCTGAAGAACACGTTAAAATCAAGTGTCAACACAAAGGAGGGTGAGTTCACATATCCAAATTATAAACAATTTGATCCAACCAAAACTTTCTAATTATGTGTTTATTAACAAAACATCCATATAATTTAAGAAAGTACTTTTTATTTCCTTTACAAAAATCCGAGGGTCAGCCGTCACAAGCGTTTCCCAAAAACCGTTGAACAAAAGCATCTTCCCAAGGTTTACATATTAAATTGATAGCATCAAATGTTCAGATTCGTATGTTTGCAAGACATTACGAGCTATATATTAACAATGAAGGTATAATCAAAGCTAGACAATAATAAAATATCAATTCGTCGCTTGACTTGACACGAAGCTACCGGTTACGACGGGGTGGTCAACCCGATAGATCTATCAACAATTCCACGCGTGTAATACTTAAATGATTAAACGACAATACTTGCGCATGCGCCCATAACGGGCCATCTATAATGTCTGCCTCATGAACAATATAATATATGTATATCCTACTAATACTGATAACTTTAATATACTGTGTTGTACGAATTCCCGAAGTCCCCACCCGATACTTATTCTCTTGAGATCAAGTGAATTCGTCACAACTTTAGATTTAAGCATTTTTAAATCTACACGGTCGTTTTCTCCCAAACGCCGTAATAATCCCTATTTTGGTCAAAAATTACCTAAGCAATTTAGTGATCAAATTAGTTAAGTGAGGTAGTGTGCTGAAAATGTGTGTCTAAAATATGCTGATTTAGTTGTTTGCAAAAACAGTTTTTAGGATACGGCTTAGGATATCGAATTGTATCTATGATCAAACGATTTGCAAAAAGGTAAAGGGTGACACAGGATGCACGAGGAAAGCCCTTGATCAATCTAGATCGTCGGCACAAAACCTCGGGAGCTGACAATCGTAGCTGCCTTGTTCTTCTTATTACTTGAATAATCAGGATACAGTGCAGGATATGATGCGGATCAACTAAGTGTTACAATGCGATTTGAATACAAGTGTAAGTGTGTTGTAGGTGATTGTAGCTAGAGGAGCAAGAGTGTTCGAGTGATTGTGTCCTCTATCTGATCCGATCAATCCTATTTATAGTAAAATGAAATCAACAAACTAGTCTATAAATCTGGGATACGCCGAATATTCCCGTTGTTGACTACTTCTTTCGGCTTCAATGTCCCTATTTCAACTGATTAGTCCGAGTCTTTTGGGAGAACAGGTCCACTCGAAGTTATAAGCCCGCCATATTAATCTGCACGTGAATCAATTAGTAATTACCAGGATACTGTATCAGGATGTTACCAATATCCTGATCCGGTATCCTGATCACAACAAAAGAAATAGAGTCAGAATATTATCCACGATATATGAGTAGAAAACCACCCATAACAATTACCCCCAAAATATATCTGTTGGAATCCTAGATTCTAACGGATATATTTTAAAACGTTATCTCTTGAATCGAGGCCAGTAAGTTGATTAGACGCTTGAAGTGACTTGCTACAGCTTCCCACACGATATTTACTCAAAGCCCCCTATTTCCAGCCTATATCTACTCGAGTTTTCTTCATCATGATCATAGTGCTCCGAACAACATTCAGGTATTCTTCTCCTTTTTCTTTTCTATTTTTCTTTGCAAAAATTCTCCATGGCCAATCGAACAAGGTCCTAAGCTGCTAATTCTGTACCCACCTTTCACGAGCAAAACCTTCTGAAAGAACCCTCAAAGGAGGTGTGCTCATTTGATAATGTCGACATTGCAGCTCTAAGAGCTTCTGGTGCCTTCTCCACCGAAGCAGTTATTCGTCCCTTCGACCGAGAGGTCCGATCGGACTTTTATTCCGACGACTGGGTATGCTTCTTTGCTTACCCTTTCTCGATAGGGCTTCAGTATCCTTCCTCAGCCTTTATTACTCATTCTTTCGAACTCACCAGTCTTAGCTATGCCCAAACCATGCCTATGGTTTGGCGAGTCTTACTTACCTTGGAGCAAATTAAAGCTCGTCATGTACCTGACCTGTGCATCGAGGATCTTCCGATTGCATATCGCTTGAGGTCCCATGGTTCCAGTCTATTTCTACTTTTTTTCTACCTCCAAAGATCCCCTCATCCTCAAAGCTACCAAGAACGAGGATGATTGGAGATGAAAATTCTTTTTTGAGAAAAGAGATTCTATTGAGAAAGGTGTCGACCTGCCCGGGAGATGGTTGACTTCCGGTAGGATTTAGGGTTTTAGGAATACCCCCAAACGTGTCTTGAGCCTATATCCTGCACTGACATCCTCTTATTTTTACTTTGTAGCAAACTTCAAGGAATTGGTCCCTCCAAGTGCTGAATCAGAAAGGAGGATAAAGGAAATCTACAACCTTCCAGAAATTGAAAGAACTTTTTCCCTGTTGTTTACAAACTCAAGCCAAAAATCAAGTTCTGACATGTCTGGTAAGCATAGTTTCACAAGTTGTTTTTATTTATTACACTGATTATATTATAAAAATGTATAAGGACTTAGTGTTTCTTCCCTTTTATGTAGCACCAGCCAAGACTCCTGAAGTTTTTGACCTTGAGGAGTTGGACAGTTATTCCGGCCCTGTGCAAGTTAAGCAAGAGGTGAATCCAAAGCCGGTTGTTACGTCGAAGCCCACCAACTCCAAGACTGCCACTGTTCCCAAGCCTTCTACCGCTTCAAAGCCATATGGCTCTAGTTCTTGCAAGAGGAAGGAACCAGACTCCCCTGCTGCCTCGGATGTCTTTCCATTCGAGAATCATGGGTTCTCGGATTCTAGCAAATTCATGACTGGCTTCCTCAACCAGGTAGGTATCCTTGTCCTATATCCTGCACATATATGTTGACTATATATTTTCAGTACATATATTGATATTTGCTCACCTGATTATAGGGTCTCGAGCGGCTAGTCTTCCTATATGAGGATTCATGCCGACTAAACAAGATGTTGGAGACTAAGTTGAAGAAGGCTGAAACCACCATCGCGGACCAAGCAGCAATTGCCATTGCCAAGTCGGAGCATTATGAAGCTAAATATAAAGCAATGACTCAAGAACACCTGGCCGCCATCAAGAAGATCACCCACGAGGCCCAAGCTAAATCCGATGCCGCCCAAGTCCAACATGAGCAGGATATGGCTTCATATCGGGAAGGCCTCAAGAGTACCGTCGTCATCTCCCTCCTCCAAGCTAGGTTGAAAATGGCTTATGAGGCCAAGGCCATGGGCTTTGAATGCCCTTCATGGAATGTTGAGGCTTGGGAGGCGAAGTTGAGGGACCTTGGTGGCAATCCCGTGGAGCGTCCTGCAAAACCGGCTGTTGAAGAGCCTGCTAAGGTGGATGATGCTAGTGGTGCTGCTGAAAAGGATGCCAGGAAGGATGCTAGACCGGATGCTGGTGAGGATGCAATGGTTGAAGAAGGTGGTGCTGCTTGAAGGCAGCGAAGTGGGCGATGATGGATGTTGATGCCGAGGCCGGAGCCCAGTTTTTAATCTTTGATGGTTGTGGTTTAACAAACAATTTACTTTTCCCGTCTTTCAAACAATTTTAATTTCCTGCACTTAGAACAACATGATGGCCAAAGGTGGAGGGATCCTGAGTTTCAGGACCAAGACCTTGGTCATCAGTTAGTATTCTTTATTTTGAACAGTTTTAACAATTGAAGGTGGAGGTATCTTGGGTTCCAAGACGAAGCCTTCAATCGTTAAGTAAATATGGTAGAAAACTAATTGTGCTTTTGGTGGATGGGTCTCGGTTTGAGATGAAACCAAAGGCACAATCTTCTGCTATGTTAATAATATAACCTTTTATGACTTTATTTATTGTTGTCCATTTTTGCAATTGTCGTTATGTTGTTTGATTTGAATACCATTTCAAATTTCGAATCTTAGTGTAATTTTTCAAACATTCTGCCCAAATATCCTGAAAATATATCCTGAGAGTATATCTTGATCAGGATACTCACAAACCTTCCAACCAGATTTTTGTCAAACAAAATTTCAAAAAACTTAGACGATTTAGATAAGGCTTTTAAAAGACCAAAAAGGAAAGTTCATACCAGAAATACAGTACACTTCTGTCCTTAAACTTCAATCCTTTCGCGACCTTTCCACCGAATATGTTCCCAGTCTGGGATACTTAGTGAACTAGGCCCAAGCTTGATCCTTTGAGTTTCTCATAACGCCTTAGTGGGAATGTCCCCTGTGCATAATGTCATTGAATACTTTGAAATTTTCTGGACATCAATTGCAACTGATTATATAACTTTCACATAATTTTTGTATTATAGGGGATAAACCCTTAAATATCCTGGAGATAAATCCTTAGTGTTCTGGGGATAAACCCTTAAGTATTCTGGGGAGAATCCCAAATTTTCGTGCGCTACAGGCGGGAGTGTATGAACTCCAAGACTTAGAAAGGTGAAAACCTTTAAACCTTAGAGAGTATGAAAATTACCTTTCGTGAGAGAGGGTGATCAATCCTCATATACCTTTAGGATCCAGGATATAGCCAACAATAATGAAATTGTCAGTCACTTTTACATGGACTGGTCCCTGTTTTGGTCAAAAATCTAATGAGGATAATGCAACCAAACTCTTAGTTACGGGGAATGATGCTTGAAATGAAGAACAATAATAAGGATCACTTCGATGTAAATTGCACAAACAACACAAGGATTTATACGAGGAAAAAGCCCTTGATCAATGAATAATCTCCGGCATAAAAAACCTCGGGTGATGGAAACTACCGATCACCAAGCTCAAATAAATCAATAAATGTTTACAACTTCGGATAGTGACGAGCTAGGTACAAGGATCACTATGGTTAATTGTGTAAAAGTGTGTGAAAACTGTTAAGTGTTCGCTGAAAGCTTCGAGGGTGCAGTTGTACGAGAGTGTATGTAGCTGAAAATGGCTAAGTGTTCTAAAAATAGCTCGTCACCCCTTTAAAAATAAAAGCTAACTAAGCTAACAAACTGTCCGACTTTTGTGCCATGCTCCCACGTTCTCCACAACATCCATTTCCATTCAAACGTGTGCGAAATACCCGTGGAATATTCCATAGTAACGTTGCCAAGACCAAGTCAAGCTTATTACTCCTGCAAAACAATACGAAACATAAACAACCAATCATTAGTATGAGGATCCTTAGGGTGATCCATGATCCTGATCCTGAAGCTCTTCTGAGGATCACCATATGTCATAGAAGTAAGGATCACTATTAGGATAACAAGTAAGGATCACTAATTGTTAGAAAATCCTCCCCTAACAATTGCCCCCAAAATATAAGGAGTAATATGTAAAATGAACGAGTTATGTTTTCTTGATCTTATCTGTAACTAACCAACGGATATATAGCCGTTGATGTAGAACTATCCGTTGTAACCATGATGTCACAGAAGTGACATCCCTGCAGAATCATGATTATAAATAGGAGATATAGATAGGATCGTTTGCATTTAAATTTCAGAGATACTCCCTTTATAATCTCATCCGAAGATCAAACAGGTATTCTTTCTCTTCATCTTCTTCCTTCTTTTACTCTGTTTTATTTTTTTACCGTTATCTCATCGACAATGATGCTCCGAAAGTCTCCTGCCAAAGAACCCAAAAGGAACAGCCCCTTGAAGGGTCAAGGGATCATCAAGGATTCCCCACAAGAGAGGTGTTGCTTCACTGACCCTCAGATTGACAAAATCCGGCACTGTTTTCCGGCGAATACCTTCTTCAAACCTTTCAGTCCTCCTACCTTGAGTGATTACATCTCTGAGACCTGGGTAGCTTTCCCGGTCACCCCTTTCATGATAGGATACTCATATCCTTTCCCTCAATTCACCCAATCTTTCTTTTCCCTCACCGGCATCTGCTACATCCAGGCTATGCCGATGATCTGGAGGGTTTTATACACCCTTGAAAGGATCATCGAGCAAGAAGGGATCGATCTTGGAATGTCAGAGCTGGGGGAGATGTATGATCTCACTACCTTCGGATCCCACCGCTATTTACTCAAACGAAAAGCTGGTGAAGAGCACCCTGTTTTCAAAGCTACAAAAAATAACACGAACTGGAAGCGGCGTTTCTTCTTTGTCAGAAGAGACACTATCCCTATCGGAAATGATCTGCCATGAAAGTGGGCCACCCATGGTAGGATAGAGGATCCTAAGAAGGATCACCAGATGATCTTGTTTTTTGCACAAGGATTACTAACATCTTTTGTTGTTTCTCATGTACAGCTATCACTGTTTCACATCTCATCCCATCACCTGCTGCCAAAGAGAGGCTTGCTGCTTTCAAAAGGCTTGATCCTGCAACGAGAACTTTCAACACCAACACCCAGAATTCCCAAGAGATATCCTCAGGCTTAGTCACAATGTCAAGTAAGTATCCTGTTCTTGGTATAATTAAGGATTTAAATATATAGTTAAATATAAATATGATAAGGATACTTATCTTGTTTTGAATGTGTAGGTGCTGGAAAATCCTCCAAAGCTGCCTCCAAGTTCGGTATGGCTGATCTTGACACCGTCAAATCCAAGAAGAAAGCCACTGCAAGCCCGAGCGTCTCCATCCACAAGGCACCCGTCAAAGGAAGGGGTGGCAAGAAGAGAACGAGTTCTGAAGCTGAGGACCTACAAGGCCTGCCCCTGCTCCGCCAACAGTTCCTCGAATACTTCAATGAGGTAAGGATCACTGGTTCTGCTTACATATCCTGACCATATATCCTGCTCATATGAGGATCACCTGACCTTGAACTGCCTTGAATTCTTCGAAGAAATTTTCTGAGATTGAGGATTACGTGGGGAGCGTTGAGAAGCTAGATAAGAAGATCGCTGATCTCCAACAGGTTGCCGTGCTCAAGGATCTTAAGATCGCTGATCTTGAAAAAGCCCTCCAAGCTGCTAGGAACGAGACAGCCAAAATCCTGATTGACATCGACTACGAGAAGCATGAAATCGTAGAAGGTGCAGAGGTCTCTGCTGCCATCACCATGTACAAGACAAAACTGCAGATGGCTCAGGAAGCCCAGGATCCTAACTTCGACAGAAGCAGCTGGGATGTTGAAGGGTGGAAGGCAAGGCCAGCTGATCTAGAGGATGATGAGGAGGCTGAGGAGGTTGAAGGGATCCTGACAATTGAGGCTGGAGGCAGTGGCAAGGATCAAGGTGGAGAAGCTGGAGGTGGTGATGCAGTGAAGGTCTAGGCTGCATGATTGGGCGATGATGGAAACTTCTAGACATAGCCGGAGCCCAATTTTTTTTGTTTGATGGTATTTTGTTGAATAATTTAATGGTTTGTATTTCGAACAATAGTTTTAGGTTTAAGGATCTAGTATCCTTCAGACAATAGGTAGGATTGAAAATGGTGGAGGGGTCCTCTGTTTGGGGGATGAAGCCATTGTGATCCTGCCGCCTTTATATTCCTGCACTACTTTGAACCTATTATCATGGACACCCTTTACCTACCCCAGCGGACGGGCCACGTATTGCTGGTAGATGCTCGGGGTAGGTAATTTTGACAACCTTTGAAGGGTTAGTCTTTTTGTTAATAAATAAAATCTTAATCTTTTGTCGCTTATCTTGTGTTATTATCCTTTTAGTTCCTTTAATTCTCAATTGTTTTGATGTACACTTATTAAATAAGCAATTTTCAATAAGTCAGATTGAAAACATTTAGGATATGATCCATGATCAAATATCCTATAGTTGAAAAATCCCAAGAAGTAGTATATGTTTTAAGGATCATAAGTTTAGTTGTCAAATTTCAAGGGTTATTCAAATAAACAACGAATAGAATTAAAAATAGTTAAGGATCATACCTGAGGATCCAAGTTAGGATCCTAACCTTTAGTACCATAATCAGGACAATTACAAGATAAACCTTAGAGATAATTAAGGATCAAGGATCCCTAGTTGTTCAACTTCAAGGACCTGAAATAGAGCATAACTTGGGACTAAGCCAACATAAGACAAGAGTTAGCAACTGGGGACAAGCCCAAGGATAACTGGGGACAAGCCCAAGGATAACTGGGGACAAGCCCACGGATAACTGGGGACAAGCCCAAGGATCGTTTTTAAACTGGAGTATGGCCCTAACTGGCGACTATCCAAACTTAGTGACATGACAATGCCAAAACCTTAGCTAACGTGAAAACGTTAGAAACCTTAGGAACGGATGTATGGTACGTCTACCATTATACGTAGGATCCTAGGTATAGCCAGTACAATGGAATTATCAGCCCCTAAAGCGAGTACTGGTCCCACTGCCTTGAACTATACCAAGATCATCATGCGCTACAGGCGGAACTGGGGTCAAGCCCAAATAACTGGGGTTAAACCCAAGGAACTGGATTGCTTCTGTAGATAATAAACGCTTTGCTAAGGATACCGGAACTTTCAAAACTCAGAATCATGTGAGATAAGGATAAAGGACACATGATCCTTATCCTTAAATGAGAAAATAAGGAAATGAAATAGTTCAAGATTAGGACGTTACCAGAGTAAGGATCATTGATGCTTTAAGGATCATTCCAGGATACCCCTAATGTAAGGATCATCTGTGCCATGAGGATCCTGCTCACATGAAATATTTCTTCAAATGGACAGCATTCCAAGCTCTTGGTAACAAATCACCTTCCATGGTCAGCAATCTATATGCCCCCTTTCCTACTTCAGTTATTCGGAACCAATGCATCCACTACTGAGACTGAAGCTACTACTGCGGAATTTCGGGACGAAATTCCAAATCAACGGGGGGATGATGTGACACCCCAGGAAAACCAGTGAACAATACAACTTACCTAGCTTCCTCAGTGAGTGCGTACCAAATTTCGGGACGAAATTTCTTTTAAGTTGGGGATAATGTGACAACTCGAATTTCCAAGATTTCTATTTCACATTTATTGCACGTCCATTTATTATTTAGTTGTTTACTTGCACAATTGATTGCTATGGAATTGTATACGTTTCGATTCAATGAAGTGTATTGTGTGTTTGTGCATGGTTATGTGTTAATTGTGATAAACTTGTCAAATATGTGAACTTGGTGGTGAAACTGTGAAATTGATGTGAGATGGTGTGCTTGTGTAAAATATAATAATAAAGGGTGTAAAGAGTTAGTAGTGAAACCTAAATCATACTTAACCCTAATCCCTTTTCACTAATCATTTACACACAAAACAAAGCACGTACTTGCAATCCTCTGATTCTCTAGCAATCATCATCACCATCATCATTGGCACAAGACATTCATCACTTTTGTTTCCACATTCTCTCTAGAATCATTCAAGGTAATTGATTATTTGATTTGTTTTTGTTCTTGATTCTTGATTATGTGTTCATGAAAACCCTAGTTCTTCATATGATGGTTCTGTATTATGTAATGGTTATGATTGGGTGTTTAATTGATTGTCTGATGCCAATATGCTTGATATGATGAAGATGTTAATTGGTTTCTGCTATGCAAAAATAAAGAGATTAGGGTTCAGGATCGTATGAACGTGCTGTACGTTACTTTTCTTATGTTCCTGTGCAACTAGGGTTTTAAGTCCTAGTTTTGTGATTAAAAGTCTGAACCTCCTTAAACATCATACTGTCCGAATTTTTATGCCAAGGAAACAAAGTCTGAGTTTAGTGATAAACATTGTCTGAGTTTTATATCTTTATGCATGGTCCGAAATTTTTATGAAAACCACAAAGGGTCCGAGTTTTTGGCATGATTATGTGGGGTCCGACCTTTTTAATTCATGTGGTCCGAGTTTCATTAGCATGAGCAAGATCCGAGTTTTATGAGAATGGATTCTGTCCGAGTTTCATAAGGGGATCAAAGGTCCGACTTTTGTGAGTGTCTTGTTGGTCCAAACTTTAAGGCATCAAGCCTTGGCCCGAATTTTAATCAAGTAAACAGGAGGTCCGACTTTTATGTTTACCTAGTCCGACCATTTATCATTTATCACTTATGAATACCTAGTCCGACTTTTAGACCCCCACTTCCACTATTGTCCGACCTTTAAATAAGTTAAGGGGTCCGAGTTCCTTGTTCCTTTGATCCTGTCCGACTTTTGAACAGGAAACCCCCCCCCCCACACTTGTCTGAGCTTTTGTGAAGGGCAAGGCCCTGTCTGACTCTGTGTACGATTAATAGGAGGCCATGAATGTGTATTAAATAATGCTGAACTTGATAAGATGTGTATGTCACTTTCTTAAGCCGCTAACTCAGTTAAACTGTTAAGTTTATCAACGCCGATGAATGTACGAAGTATGTTAACAGTGACAAATATGTTAACCTCCATGTTAGACTGGAATGTGAAAGCAAAGACGTGACGCATGAATTATGTGAATACGATGAACTGATTACATGATGTATGATTCTATATGTGTATAATCGTATGATACTGAATGCAACTGTATGATTCTGCATGCGTGAACATTCTATGTGATATCATCATGTACACAATAAACACACAAGACACAGCTGCTTGAATGTTAATGATTTGCAAACCCTAATTTGATGCAAACACTTACATCGTGTCATGTGCAACATATCCTAGGTCGTGTGTAACGGACTTAGACATTTGATAAGCCCTAGAGCATAGCATACCGAGCAAACCAAGGTGAGTTCACACAGCCAAGGCATGGGGTTCCCAGGGTGGGAATGGGATTGATTTATTTATTTGTACTTCTCTAGATAATGGAACGTAGTAATATGATCCTCGGGTGAGGAAGGTGATTGGTTAAGATACTGCTAGACTAGTGATGCTAATATGACTGATCTTCGCACACATGCCAGGGTTGGCTGCGATAATATGACTAATCTTCGCACACATGCCTAGGAAGGCTGCGAACTATACACTAAAACTTCGCACAGGTGCCGGGTGGCCGCGATACAAACATACCTAGTCTAGAATAGTTGAGAACTTTCCCTAATCTTCGCATACATGCCTAGGTGGGCTGCGATACGAACTATTACGATACATGACTTAATGAACGAATACAAGGCTTATTACACTATTACAATTACTGAACTATAAACTGTGAACTCGCTCAACTAGTTGTTGATCCTCTGTTACATGCCTTGCAGGTCGTTAGATACATGGAGCTTGCACAGGGAGGAGCAGGTCGTTGTGGAGCATGGATCGTGGATGCCATGTTAAAACATTTAAACATTTGAACTATGATATACACTGGGTTTTCATACTTATGCTTCCGCTACACTTGATACTATAATTATGTTTTGAACACCTATCGTATTGAATGATTGGTTTGCATTTATTTTACTTGATATTAATTACATGTTCAATATGATTGGTGGCTTGATCCTGGTCAGTCACGCTCCCAAGCGGTGGTATTCCGCAGGTGGATTTTGGGGGTGTGACAGATTGGTATCAGAGCCATTGGTTATAGAGAACTTGGTTTTAATATGGGGAAAACATTTTTATTAAAACCGGACTATAACCAGAACAGTGCTCTCAA
The DNA here is from genome assembly GCF_002127325.2 of Helianthus annuus. Classification (NCBI taxonomy): domain Eukaryota; kingdom Viridiplantae; phylum Streptophyta; class Magnoliopsida; order Asterales; family Asteraceae; genus Helianthus; species Helianthus annuus. Next base: position 90,431,514 of record NC_035441.2, read on the forward strand.
CGATCCACAACGACGCTTCGCTCCATGTGCAAGACTCAACATCCTAGGTAATAAGGTTTATGTTTATTACCTGCTTGCTAGAACTGCATAGAACTTTGCTCGTAGTATGCTTAGATTTCAATGCTCGTTACTTGTTATTGCTTGAGAACGCCTATGTGCTTACACTCTTCTATCATCGCACTATCCGCGAACTCCTCTAACTTATGATACTTTTGCTATGAAGATCATGGCCGGACGTATTAACATGACACAAGCCCAGTTGATGGCTTTCGTTAATGAACAAGTTGCTGCGGCACTTGCAGCTGCTCAAGCAGGTAGTATACCCTGCGGATTAAACTTACACTAGGATCTTTAGATCCTACATTAACTCTTGTGTTTAACCCTGTCCTATTCGTACACAATAGGTCAACACGTTCAGCAGCCCGTCTGCACTTTCAAGAATTTCACGGACTGTCGTCCAGGCACATTCAGTGGCACCGAGGGGGCAGTGGGACTCCTCCATTGGTTTGAGAAGCTAGAATCTGTGTTCGAAATGTGTGAATGCCCTGAGGCTCGCAGGGTCAAGTACGCCACTGGTACTTTGGAAGGAATCGCGTTAACTTGGTGGAACGCGCAAGTACAGGTCTTAGGGTTGGCAGCTGCTAACGCCACCCCTTGGAATGACTTCAGAGAACTGATTAAACGTGAATACTGCACTCGGGAAGACATCCACAAGCTGGAGGATGAGTTTTATCATTTGTAAATGACTGGGTCAGAGATTGAAGCTTATACTAAAAGGTCGAACGAACTGGCAGTGCTATGTCCAACTATGGTGGACCCTCCAATCAAGCGCATTGAGTTGTATCTCAAGGGGTTAGCGCCAGAAATCCAGAGCCATGTGACATCGGCTAATCTTGATAATATCCAAGCTATTCAGCGCCTTGCGCATCGTATTACGGATCAGGCAGTGGAACAGAACAAACTGCCAAAACGCATCAGGGCTACCACTACTGCTGTTACTACTTATGCTACTCCCAGTGACAACAAGAGAAAATGGGAGGGGGATTCCAGCAGGGGATCAGTTTCTGTTCAGTCTCAAGCACAGCAGCGTAAGACAAACGACTACCAGAATCCGGGTCAGTAGTCATCAGGCAGTCAGGGGCAGGGTGGATATCGGGGAATTCACCCACTGTGTAATAAGTGCAACAGACACCACATCCGGCGGTGTCGTAAGGAGCGTTGTCAGAGATGTCTCAAGTTAGGGCATGAAGCTAAAGACTGCAGGAGTTCGCGACCTGCAAATCAGAATCAGCAACACCCACCACCAGCTCCACAGAACCAGAATTAGCAGCAGCAACAGCGGGGCAACAGGGGATGTTTTCAGTGTGGGGCTGAAGGTCATTTCAAGCGTGATTGTCCCCAGTTGAACCAGAACCAGAATCGCAATAATAACAACAACCAGGGAAATGGCAACAACAACAACAACGGTGGGAACAACAACGGCAATGAAGCAGGGGGTCGTGCATTTGTGTTGGGGCAGGGTGATGCCAGAAATGATCCCAACATGGTTATGGGTAAGTTTCTTCTTGACGACTTTTATGTTACTGTTTTGTTTGATTCGGGTGCGGATACCAGTTATGTGTCGTTAAAAGTTAGTAACATGTTAAAACGTGCACCCACACCCCTAAACACCAAACATGTCATAGAGCTAGCAAACGGTAAAAGTGTAGAGGCCACACAGATAGTTAAGGGTTGTAGCATTGTCTTAGCTGGTCAGACTTTCTCCATCGACCTTATTCCTATAGTTCTGGGTAGTTTCGACATCGTCATCGGCATGGATTGGTTATCCAAGCAGCAGGCGGAGATCCTATGCAAGGAGAAGATCATTCGTATTCCTCGTGCGGGTAGGGAACCTCTCGAAGTTCAAGGCGACAAGAGTGGTGCTGTGGTTGGCATCATCTCTTTCTTGAAGGCTCAGAAATGTTTACGAAAGGGGCACACTGCTATTTTGGCATTAGTTACAGATGCATCGACGAAAGAGAAGATAATAGAGGATATTCCAGTTGTACGCGAATTTCCTCAGGTGTTTCCTCAAGATTTACCTGGTCTACCGCCTCATCGTCAGGTCGAGTTTCAAGTCGAGCTAGCTCCAGGAGCAGCACCTATAGCCCGCGCACCGTATCGTTTAGCTCCAACTGAACTGGAAGAACTTTCAAAGCAACTACAAGAGCTCTTGGATAAGGGCTTTATTCGTCCAAGCTCTTCGCCTTGGGGAGCTCCAGTATTATTCGTTAAAAAGAAGGGTGGCACTTTTAGGATGTGCATCGATTACCGCGAACTGAACAAGGTCACAGTGAAGAACCGTTATCCTCTTCCTCGTATTGATGACTTATTTGACCAGTTGCAAGGGTCGAGTTACTATTCCAAGATTGATCTAAGGTCAGTGTATCATCAGCTGAGAGTCCGGGATGAGGACGTCTCCAAGACAGCATTCAAAACTCGCTACGGTCATTACGAGTTCCTAGTCATGCCATTTGGGCTTACGAACACGCCTGCAGTTTTCATGGATCTTATGAACAGGGTGTGCAAACCCTATCTTGACAAGTTCGTCATTGTCTTCATCGACGACATCCTGATCTACTCCAAGAGTCAGGAGGAACACGAGCAGCACTTACGACTTATCTTGGAACTTCTTCGAAAGGAGCAATTGTACGCCAAGTTTTCAAAATGCGACTTCTAGCTTCGAGAAGTCCACTTCTTAGGCCATGTAGTGAACAGGGATGGGATCCATGTCGATCTATCCAAGGTAGATTCGATCAGGAACTAGCCTGCACTGCGTACACCAACGGTAATACGCCAATTCTTGAGTCTGGCGGGTTACTACAGGCGATTTATTAAAGACTTTTCAAAGATCGCACAGCCGCTTACTATGCTGACACAGAAAGGTGTCACCTACCGTTGGGGCAACACTCAGGAAACTCCTTTTCAGCACTTAAAGGATAGGCTTTGCAGCGCACCTATTCTCTCATTGCAAGAGGGCACGGACGATTTTGTAGTATATTGTGACGCATCGATACAGGGGCTTGGTTGTGTATTGATGCAGCGTGATAAAGTTATTGCCTACGCTTCGCGGCAACTCAAAATTTATGAACGGAACTACACGACGCACGATTTAGAGCTGGGAGCTGTTGTTTTCGCGCTTAAGATATTGCGACACTACTTATACGGTACCAAGTGCACTATTTACACCGATCACAGGAGTCTCGAGCATATCTTCAAGCAGAAGGAATTGAACATGCGTCAACGACGATGGGTCGAGTTACTTAATGATTATGAATGCGCTATCAAGTACCATCCAGGCAAAGCCAATGTTGTGGCTGACGCTCTTAGTCGAAAAGACACTCTACCTAGGCGTGTACGAGCTTTGCAGCTCACTATTCAGTCTGATCTTCCTGTACAGATACGAAATGCTCAGGTTGAAGCATTGAAACCAGAAAACGTCAGGGCTGAAGCCTTGCGCGGATCAAGGCAACGATTAGAACAAAAGGAAGACGACGCCTATTATGTAACAGGACGTATTTGGGTTCCACTATATGGCGGTTTACGAGAACTTGTAATGGATGAAGCACACAAGTCTCGCTACTCGGTACATCCAGGGTCGGATAAAATGTACCACGATATCAGAACAACCTATTGGTGGCCTAGCATGAAGGCCCACATTGCGACTTACGTCAGCAAGTGTTTGACTTGCGCAAGAGTCAATGTTGAATATCAGAAACCATCAGGCCTACTTCAGCAACCGGAAATACCACAATGGAAATGGGAGCAAATTTCCATGGATTTTGTTACTGGCCTACCTACATCCCAGCGTGGGAACGATATTATTTGGGTGATCGTGGATCGACTCACCAAGTCTGCTCACTTCCTAGCAATCAAAGAAACAGACAAGTTTTCCACACTAGCAGACCTATACGTAAAGGAAATAGTCTCGAGGCACGGGGTGCCCACATCTATCATTTCGGATCGCGATGCACGATTCACGTCAGAACTATGGCAAGCAATGCACAAACCTTTTGGCTCTCGGTTAGACATGAGCACAGCATATCACCCGCAGACGGATGGGCAGTCTGAGCGCACAATTCAAACTCTAGAAGACATGCTTCGGGCGTGTGTTATCGATTTTGTCAACGGCTGGGAAAAGTATCTTCCATTAGTGGAATTTTCGTACAATAAAAGTTACCACACCAGCATACAAGCCGCTCCATTCGAGGCATTGTACGGACGTAAATGCCGGTCACCTCTCTGTTGGGCAGAGGTGGGGGATAGTCAAATCTGTGACACCCCAGGAAAACCAGTAAACGATACAACTTACCTAGCTTCCTCAGTAACCGCATGCTAAATTTCGGGACGAAATTTCTTTTAAGTTGGGGATAATGTGACAACTCGAATTTCCAAGATTCCTATTTCGCATTTATTGCACGTTCATTGTTTGTTTAGTTGATTATTTGCACAATTAATTGCTATGGAATTGTATATGTTTTGATACAATGAAGTGTATTGTGTGTTTATACTTGGTTATGTGTTAGTTGTGAAAGATTTGACAAATATATAAACTTGGTGGTGAAACTGTGAGATTATTTGAGATGGTGCACTATTGTAAAATATAGTAATTAAGGGTGTGTAGAGTTATTAGTGAAACTTATATGATACTTAACCCTAAATCATTCACTAAACCTCACACAAGAATCAAAACACGTACTCTCATATTCTCTAATCCTCTTTACAACCATCTTCTCATCATTCTTGGATTCACAAGTTCTTTTGCATCAAGTTTGATTACCAATCCATTTAGAATCAAATCGAGGTAATTGTTTAATCATTGTTTGTGATTAATTGTTGATTGATTGATGCATGTAAACCCTAGTTCTTCACAACACTAGTTCTGTAGTTATTGATTGAATCCTGATGATTGCGAAATGATAATGATTAGTTGCATGCTTGATAGATTGTTCTTGTGATGATTACTGTTGTTAAGCATCGATTGATTATAATTCTGCCGTCAATATGTATGAAATTAGGGTTAGAAACAAAGAAAACGTAACTGTTATGATGCAAAGAACGAATGATTGAATTGTTACTAAGAGTTTTGTGAACGTACATGCTTGTCTGAGTTTTACAACACTATGAAAGGTCCGAATTTTAGCCTAAAATGATTGTCTGAGTTTGTGTAACAATAGATGTTGTCCGACTTTTAAAACCCTAGCAAAGGGGGGGGGGGTTCCGAGTTTTAAGTGAATGGTCCGATTTTTATTGAGATCACATTTGTCCGAACTTTATAAAGGACATGATTGTCCGAGTTTTACAAGAAGCAAATAGGTCCGAGCTTAGGTAGTGGGTAATGTCCGAATTTTATAAACATTAACACCTTGTCCGAGTTTTAGCTTGAGGAGTATAAGGTCCGACCTTGGCACACATCACTCAGGTCCGAGTTTTAGAAGGGATCCCCTGTCCGAGTATTTGGGGGGGGGGGGTGTTACCCCTTCTGTCCGAGTTTTACTATATATACTCACATGGTCCGAGTTTTTGAAGACACATACCTTGTCCGACTTTTATAAGGAGGCAAGAAGGTGTCCGAGTTTCATTGATGCAAGGGTAGTCCGAACACCTTTGATATGTTACTGTCCGAACTATTTTACATAACACACTAGTATGACTTCTATATGTGGACGTGTAGTCCGACCTTTTACTAGATATATTTGTGATCCGAGCTTTGTGGATAGTTATACGGTCCGAGTATGTTGACTTGTTAATGGAACCAAGTTGATATTGAATGAAATATGATGATCCTATCACCACTGTATGCATGTTATTGAATGCTACTTATTGTATGATGTCTGTACATTACCGTATGTTACCGTAATTGCTGCATATGACTGTATGACTCCATATATGATTGTATAATACTGAAGGCAACTGTATGATCTCGTATGTATGAACATTCTATGTGATATCAGCATGTACACAATAATCACACGAAACACAGTTGCATGAATATCAAGGATTTGTAAACCCTATGTTGATGCAAACACTTACATCGTATCATGTACAACATATCCTAGGTCTTGTGTAACGGACTTAGACAATTGTTAAACCCTAGAGCATAGCATACCGAGCAAACCAAGGTGAGTTCACACCCTTACTAAGGCATGGGATTCCCAGGGTTGGGAATGGGATTGAAGGAATAAGGTTGAATAGATTCATACTGACACTACCACTAGACTACCATACCAGCGTCCTCGGTTGTGCAGGACACATACGTAAACCTACGTATGCTTATACTACTTACTGTCCTCGGTTGTGCAGGACACATACGTACACCTACGTATGCTTATACTACTTATTGTCCTCGGTTGTGCAGGACACATGCGTAAAGCTCACATATGCATATGCTTCTTACTGTCCTCGGTTGTGCAGGACCCCTACGTAAAATCTACGTATACTTATACTTACTACTATCCTCGGTTGTGAAGGATACTCACGTAAAACCTACGTGTATTTATACTTACTACTATCCTCGGTTGTGAAGGATACTTACGTAAACCTACGTAAAGCTTGTACGTATTACTGTTCTCGGTTGTGAAGAACACTTATGGTTATGAAAAGTCTAGTGGTTATACAACATGGGAAGCCCCCACCAATAGAACGCACTATCGGCCCAGTAGAGCCACATGTTACAAACGAACTTACTATTACGCGTTTACTTTCTGTGAACTCGCTCAACTAGTTGTTGATCCTCTGTTACATGCCTTGCAGGTCGTTAGATACATGGAGCTTGCACAGGGAGGAGCTGGTCGTTGTGGGCTTGGATCGTGATTGTCTTGTTAAACACTTACGACATTTGATACTTTATTGTGATGGGTTTTAATTATACGCTTCTGCTAAACAACGATAACTTACTTATGTTTTGGAACACCTTTCATATGGATTTGGTTTGGTTTAATGGCAATTAATTTTACTATATATATTGTTCTATATGATTGGTGGCTTGGTCCTGGTCAGTCACGCTCCCAAGCGGTGATACTCCGCAGGTGGATTTTGGGGGTGTGACAGATTGGTATCAGAGCCATTGGTTATAGAGAACTTGGTTTTAATATGGGGAAAACGTTTTTATTAAAACCAGACTATAACCAGAACAGTGCTCTCAACGATCCACAACGACGCTTCGCTCCACGTGCAAGACTCAACATCCTAGGTAATAAGGTTTATGTTTATTGCCTACTTGCTAGAATTACATAGAACTTTGCTCGTAGTATGCTTGGATTACATTGCTCACTATTTGTTATTGCTTGAAAACACTTGTGTGCTTACACTCTTCTGTCATCGCACTATTCGCGAACCTTTCTCACTTATGTTGCCTTTGATGTCAAGATCAATGGCCGGACGAATTAACATGACACAAGCCCAGTTGACGGCTTTCGTTAATGAACAAGTTGCTGCGGCACTTGCAGCTGCTCAAGCAGGTAGTATACCCTGCAGTTTAGACTCACACTAGGATCTTTAGATCCTACATTAACTCTTGTGTTTAACCTTGTCCTATTCGTACACAATAGGTCAACACGCTCAGCAGCCCGTCTGCACTTTCAAGAACTTTATGGATTGTCGTCCTAGCACATTTAGTGGCACTGAAGGAGCGGTTGGACTCCTCCACTGGTTTGAAAAGCTCGAGTCTGTGTTCGAGATGTGTGAATGCCCTGAGGCTCGTAGGGTGAAATACGCCACTGGTACATTGGAAGGAATCGCGTTAACTTGGTGGAACGCGCAAGTGCAGATCTTAGGGTTGGCAGGTGCTAACGCCACCCCTTGGAATGACTTCAAGGAACTGATTAAACGTGAATACTGCACTCGGGAAGACATTCATAAGTTGGAAGACGAGCTGTATCATTTGAAAATGGTTGGGTCAGAGATCGAAGCTTATACTAAACGGTCGAACGAGCTGGCTGTGCTGTGTCCAACTATGGTGGACCCTCCAATCAAGCGCATTGAGTTGTACCTCAAGGGATTAGCGCCAGAGATACAGAGCCATGTGACATCGGCTAATCTTGACAACATTCAGGCTATTCAGCGCCTCGCTCATCGTATCACAGATCAGGCAGTGGATCAGAACAGACTGCCTAAACGTATCAGCGCTACTGCTACCGCTACCACTGCTACTGCACCTGCTACTCCCAGTGACAATAAAAGAAAATGGGATGGGGATTCCAGCAAGGGATCAGCTTCAGTTCAGTCACAGGTTCAGCAGTGAAAGACCGACAGTTATCAGAGTCCCAGTCAGCACTCTTCAGGTAGCCACAGGCAGGGCGGATATCGAGGGAACCTTCCAAAGTGTAACGACTGCAACAGACACCACAGTGGCCAGTGTAACAAGGGTCGCTGTCAAAAATGCCTCAAGATGGGTCATGAGGCCATGGATTGTAGAAGCCCTCGGCCTGCTAACAAGAATCAGCAGCAGCCTCAAGCGCAGCAGAATCAGCAACAGGGCAACAAGGGGTGTTTTCATTGCGGTGCTGAAGGTCACTTCAAAAGGCACTGTCCTCAGCTAAACAGGAACCAGAACAACAACAATAACAACAATCAGGGAAATGGCAACAACAACAACAACGGTGGGAACAACAACGGCAATGAAGCAAGGGGTCGTGCATTTGTGTTGGGGCAGGGTGATGCCAGAAATGATCCCAACGTAGTTATGGGTAAGTTTCTTCTCGACGATATTTATGTTACTGTTTTGTTTGATTCGGGTGCGGATACGAGTTATATGTCTTTGAAAATGAGTAAATTGTTAAAATGTACACCAACATCCCTAAACACCAAACATGTCGTAGAACTAGCAAATGGTAAAAGTGTAGAAGCCACGCATGTAGTCAAGGGTTGTAACATCGTTCTAGCGGGTCAGGCCTTCTCGATTGATCTTATTCCAATAGTTCTGGGTAGTTTCGACATCGTCATCGGCATGGATTGGTTGTCCAAGCAGCAGGCAGAGATTCTATGTAAAGAGAAGATTATTCGCATTCCTCGCGCGGGTAAGGAACCTCTCGAGGTTCAAGGCGACAAGAGTGGTGCTGTGGTTGGCATCATCTCTTTCTTGAAGGCTCAGAAATGTTTACGAAAGGGTCATACTGCCATTTTGGCACTAGTTACTGATGTATCGACGAAAGAGAAAAGGGTAGAGGATATTCCAGTTGTACGCGAATTTCCTCAAGTGTTTCCTGAAGATTTACCTGGTTTACCGCCTCATCGACAGGTCGAGTTTCAAGTCGAGCTAGCTCCAGGAGCAGCACCTATAGCTCGAGCACCGTATCGTTTAGTGTGACAACTCGAATTTCCAAGATTTCCTATTTTGCATTTATTGCACGAGCATGTATTGTTTAGGTGGTTAGTTGCACAATTGATTGCTATGGAATTGTATACGTTTTGATTCAATGAAGTGTATTGTGTGTTTGTGCATGGTTATGTGTTAATTGTGATAGACTTGTCAAATATATGAACTTGGTGGTGAAACTGTGAAATTGATGTGGGATGGTGTACTTGTGTAAGATATAGTAATTCAGGGTGTGTAGAGTAATTAGTGAAAATTTAACTATACTTAACCCTAATCCTTCACTAAACCTCACACAAGAAATCAAAGCACGTACTTTCATTCTTTGGTTTTCTCTGACAATCATCACATCATCATTGGCAAGCTATTCATCACTTTCGATTTCCACATTTTTTTTTCTAGAATCAACACAAGGTAAATGATTATTGTTTATTGATTGTTTAATTGTATAAATTCTTGATTCCTGATTTTGTGTTCATGTAAACCCTAGTTCGTTATATGATATTCTGTGTTTAATCGATTCTGATTGATTGTGAAATGGGTATGGATATTGTAGAATCATTGCTTGATGATTAAGATGCAAGACACGTTAGAATGATCGATTGATAATTGATGATTGTACTGTGAAAATGTATGAAACTAGGGTTTTGGGATCGATGAACGTAACTGATGGTAGAAGAACGTAACTGTTGCAATTGTTTCTATGTAATTGAAAATTCATGAATTATGTTATGTCCGAGCCTTGTTGTGCCGACTCTGGTCCGACTTTTGATGACTATTCAATGGTCCGAACTTTAGCAAAGATAACTGGTCCGAATTTTATTTGATAGTTGATTGTCCGACCTTTGATTATTTAAAGGGTCCGAGCTTTATATTGATGTTATGGTCCGAGTTTTAATAGTTAACAAGGGTCCGACTTTTGTAAGTTATACACTAGGTCCGACTTTTTGAGCATCACGAAATGTCCGACTTTTGTGATGAGCTTGGCCCGAGTTTAATGCCCCAACCCATTGGTCCGACTTTGTTTAAGTTTAGGAGAGGGGTCCGAGTTTTACATATAGGGGAGGGGTAGTCCGAGTTTTAATCCCCCAACCCTTGGTCCGACTTTTTAACCCCCATGTCCCCTAGTCCGAATTTTTACTCCCCTCCTTATGTCCGACTTTTAGTGGTACCACTAGGGTCTGAGTTTCATGCTAGGGACCTTTGGTCCGACTTTTGAACAGGGGAAACCCCCCCCACACTTGTCTGAGCTTTTGTGAAGGGCAAGGCCCTGTCTGACTCTGTGTACGATTAATAGGAGGCCATGAATGTGTATTACATAATGCTGAATTTGATAAGATGTGTATGTCACTTTCTTAAGCCGTTAACTCAGTTAAACTGTTAAGTTTATCAACGCCGATGAATGTACGAAGTATGTTAACAGTGACAAATATGTTAACCTCCATGTTAGACTGAAATGTGGAAGCAAAGGCGTCACGCATGAATTATGTGAATACGATGAACTGATTATGTGATATATGATTCTATGTATATGATTGTATGATATTGAACGCAATTGTATGATCGTGCATGTGTGACCATTCTATGTGATATCATCATGCACACAATACACACACAAAACATAGTTGCTTGGTTACCAATCACTCGCAAACACTCACATCGTATTATGTGCAACATATCCTAGGTCGTGTGTAACGGACTTAGACGTTTGATAAACCCTAGAGCATAGCATACCGAGCAAACCAAGGTGAGTTCACACTCTTACTAAGGCATGGGATTCCCAGGGCTTGGGAATGGGATTGAAGGAATAAGGTGGAATAGATTCGTACTGACACTAATACTAGACTACCATACCATTGTCCTCGGTTGTGCAGGACACATACTTATGCTACTCACTCTCCTCGGTTGTGCAGGACACATACTTATGCTACTCACTGTCCTCGGTTGTGCAGGACACATACTTATGCTACTCACTGTCCTCGGTTGTGCAGGACACATACTTATGCTACTCACTGTCCTCGGTTGTGCAGGACACATACTTATGCTACTCACTGTCCTAGGTTGTGCAGGGCACATACTTATGCTACTCACTGTCCTCGGTTGTGCAGGATACATACTTACAATATACGTATACTTATACTTACTACTATCCTCGGTTGTGAAGGATACCTACGTAATACCTACGTAAAACTTGTACGTACTACTGTTCTCGGTTGTGAAGAACACTTATGGTTACGAACAGTCTAGTGGTTATACAACATGGGAAGCCCCCACCTATAGAACGTACTACCGGCCCAGTAGAGCCACATGTTACCAACGAACTTACTATTACGCACTTACTTTCTGTGAACTCGCTCAACTAGTTGTTGATCCTCTGTTACATGCCTTGCAGGTCGTTAGATACATTGGAGCTTGCACAGGAAGGAGCTGGTCGTTGTGGGCTTGGATCGTGATTATCTTGTTAAACACTTACGACATTTGATACGTTATTGTGATGGGTTTTATTTATACGCTTCCGCTAAACAGTGATAACTTACTTATGTTTTGGAACACCTTTCATATGGATTTGGTTTGGGTTAATGGCAATTACTTTTACTACTTATATATTTGTTCTATGTGATTGGTGGCTTGATCCTGGTCAGTCACGCTCCCAAGCGGTGATACTCCGCAGGTGGATTTTGGGGGTGTGACAGATTAGTATCAGAGCCATTGGTTATAGAGAACTTGGTTTTAATATGGGAAAACGTTTTTATTAAAACCAGACTATAACCAGAACAGTGCTCTCAACGATCCACAACGACGCTTCGCTCCACGTGCAAGACTCAACATACTAGGTAATAAGGTTTATGTTTATTGCCTGCATGCTAGAATTGCATAGGATTTTGCTCGTAGTATGCTTAGATTACACTGCTCATTACTTGTTATTGCTTGAGAACACCTACTTGCTTACACTTTTCTGTCATCGCACTACTCGCGAACCATTCATACTTATGCTACCTTTACTGCTCGATCAATTTTGGACGTGTTAACATGACTCAAGCCCAGTTGACAGCTCTCATTAACGAACAAGTTGCTGCGGCGTTTGCAGCCGCACAAGCAGGAGGTATAACCTGCTATTCCAGACCTATCCTAGGATGTTAGATCCTACTCTCGTGACCCAACTCTCGCGCTTAACCTTGACCTAACTTTCTCGCGCAACGGGTCAGAACGCACAACCACCTGTCTGCACATTCAAGAACTTCATGGACTTTTGACCAAGCATGATCAGTGGCACGGAAGGAGCAGTGGGACTACTCCATTGGTTTGAGAAGCTCGAGTCAGTATTCGAAATGTGTGAATGCCCTGAGGCTCGCCGGGCGAAGTACGCCACTGGCACTCTCGCAGGAATAGCGCTAACTTGGTGGAACGCGCAAGTACAGATCCTAGGGTTGGCAGCGGCTAACGCCACACCTTGGGAAGATTTCAAGGAACTGATCAAACGAGAATACTGCACACGCGATGACATCCGCAAGTTGGAAGTGGAGCTTTATCATTTGAAGATGACGGGGTCAGAGATTGAAGCTTATACGAAACGGTCGAACGAACTGGCCATCTTGTGTCCAACCATGGTGGACCCTCCGATCAAGCGTATCGAATTGTACCTCAAGGGTCTAGCCTCGGAGATTCAAAGTTATGTGACAACGGCCAACCTTGCTACTATCCAGGATGTTACTCAACTTGCTCATCGCCTCACAGATCAGGCAGTGGAACAGAACAAGCTGCCTAGACGCATTGGTGCTACTACTACTACTTCTGCTATTCCCAGTCACAACAAGAGAAGGTGGGATGGAACCTTCAGCAAAGGTTCAACTTCAGTTCAGTCTCAGGCACGGCAGCGAAAGATTGATGACTATCAGAGCACTGGTCAGCAATCTTCTGGTAGTCAAGGGATTGTAACCTCGTCTTAGTTGGTCAAACACTCTCCATCAACCTCATTCCCTAGTCTTGGGTTGTTTCGGCATCGTCATTGGGATGGATTGGTAATCCCAACAGCAAACGGAGATCCTATGCAAAGAGCAAGATTGTTTGTATTCCCCGTTCTGGTCAAGAACTTCTCGAAGTTCTGGGCGGCAAGAGTGGTGCTGTGGTTGGCATCATCTCCTTCTTGAAGGCACATAAATGTTTACGAAAGGGGCACACTGCTATTCTGGCATTAGTTATAGATGCATCGACGAAAGAGAAGAGAATAGAGGATATTCCAGTTGTACGCGAATTTCCTCAGGTGTTTCCTGAAGATTTACCCGGTTTACCGCCTCATCATCAAGTCGAATTTCAGATCGAGCTCGCTCCAGGAGCAGCACCTATAGCTCGCGCACCGTATCGTTTAGCTCCAACTGAATTGGAAGAACTTTTAAAGCAACTACAAGAGCTCTTGGATAAGGGCTTCATTCGTCCAAGCTCTTTGCCTTGGGGAGCTCCGGGACTATTTGTGAAAAAAGAAGGTTGGCACTTTCAGGATGTGCATAGACTACCGCGAATTGAACAAGGTCAAAGTGAAGAACCGCTATCCTCTTCCTCGTATTGACGACCTATTCGACCAGTTGCAAGGGTCGAGTTACTATTCCAAGATTGATCTAAGGTCCGGTTACCATCAGCTGAGAATCCGGGATGAGGACGTCTCCAAGACAGCATTCAGAACTCGCTACGGTCACTACGAGTTTCTAGTCATGCCATTCGGGCTTACGAACGCGCCTGCAGTTTTCATGGATCTTATGAACAGGGTGTGCAAACCCTATCTTGACAAGTTCGTCATTGTCTTCATCGACGACATTCTGATTTACTCCAAGAGTCAGGAGGAACACGAGCAGGACTTACGTCTTATCTTGGAACTTCTTCGAAAGGAACAACTGTACGCCAAGTTTTCAAAATGCGAATTCTGGCTTCGTGAAGTCCACTTCTTAGACCATGTGGTGAACAGGGATGGGATTCATGTCGATCCATCCAAGGTGGATTCGATCAAGAACTGGCCTGCACCGCGTATACCAACGGAAATACGCCAATTCTTGGGTTTGGCGGGGTACTACAGACGATTCATCAAAGACTTCTCCAAGATCGCACAGCCGCTTACAATGTTGACACAGAAAGGTGTTACCTACCGATGGGGTAATACACAAGAAACGGCTTTTCAGTACCTGAAGGATAGGCTATGCAGCGCACCTATTCTCTCATTGCCAGAGGGCACGGATGATTTTGTGGTTTATTGTGACGCATCGATACAGGGGCTTGGTTGCGTATTGATGCAACGGGATAAAGTTATTGCCTACGCTTCTCGTCAACTCAAAGTTCATGAACGGAACTACACGACGCACGATTTAGAGCTGGGAGCTGTTGTTTTTGCGCTCAAGATATGGCGACACTACCTGTACGGTACCAAGTGCACTATTTACACCGATCACAGGAGTCTCGAGCATATCTTCAAGCAGAAGGAATTGAACATGCGTCATCGACGATGGGTCGAGCTACTTAATGATTATGAATGCGCTATCAAGTACCATCCAGGCAAAGCCAATGTTGTGGCTGACGCTCTCAGTCGGAAAGACACCTTACCTAGGCGTGTACGAGCCTTGCAGCTTACTGTTCAGTCTAGTCTTCCTGCACAGATACGTGATGCTCAGGTAGAAGCATTGAAGCCAGAAAACGTCAAGGCTGAAGCCTTACGCGGTTCAAGAGAACGATTGGAACAAAAGGAAGACGGTGTCTATTATGTTACGGGGCGTATTTGGGTCCCACTGTATGGCGGTTTACGAGAACTTGTGATGGATGAAGCGCACAAGTCTCGCTACTCGGTACATCCAGGTTCGGATAAGATGTACCATGATCTAAAAACTACATATTGGTGGCCAAGCATGAAAGCTCACATCGCGACTTACGTCAGCAAGTGTTTGACCTGTGCTAGAGTCAAAGTCAAATATCAGAAACCATCAGGCCTACTTCAGCAACCGGAAATACTACAATGGAAATGGGAGCAAATTTCCATGGATTTTGTTACTGGTCTACCTAAGTCCCAGCGCGGGGACGATACTATTTGGGTGATCGTTGATCGACTCATGAAGTCTGCTCATTTCTTGGCTATCAAAGAAACGGATAAGTTCTCCACTCTAGCAGACATCTACTTGAAAGAAGTTGTTTCTAGGCACGGGGTGCCAACCTCTATTATTTCGGATCGGGATGCACGATTCACCTCAGAACTATGGCAAGCGATGCACAAAGCGTTTGGCTCTCGATTAGACATGAGCACAGCATATCACCCTCAGACGGACGGGCATTCTGAGCGCACGATTCAAACTCTAGAAGACATGCTTCGGGCATGTGTTATCGATTTTGGCAACGGCTGGGAAAAATATCTCCCGTTAGTGGAGTTTTTGTACAATAACAGCTATCACACCAGCATTCAAGCCGCTCCATTCGAGGCATTGTACGGACGTAAATGCCGGTCACCTCTCTGTTGGGCAGAGGTGGGGGATAGTCAAATCACAGGTCCAGAACTTGTAGTTGATGCTACTGAACGAATTGCATAGATACGACAACGCATGGAGGCGGCTCGTGACCGTCAGAAAGCGTACGCAAACAAACGCCGGAAACCGCTCGAGTTCCAAGTTGGGGATCGAGTGCTACTCAAAGTCTCACCCTGGAAGGGTGTGGTTCGTTTTGGTTATCGAGGCAAGCTCAATCCACGGTATGTTGGACCATTTGAAATCATTGAGAAGATAGGCAAAGTGGCCTACAGACTAAACCTACCAGCTGAGCTCGGTGCAGTTCACAACGTATTCCATGTGTCGAATCTGAAGAAGTGTCTGTCATATGAGACCCTTATAGTTCCTTTCAAAGAACTCACTATCGACGAGCGGTTGCAGTTCGTCAAGGAACCAGTTGAAATCATGGACCGGGATGTTAAGGTCCTCAAACACAAGAGAATCCCTCTTGTCCGAGTTCGTTGGAACTCCAAACGTGGCCCAGAGTACACCTGGGAACGCGAAGACCAGATGACAGAAAAGTACCCCCATTTATTCGGAACCAATGCAACCACTACTGAGACTGAAGCTACTACTGCGGAATTTCGGGACGAAATTCCAAATCAACGGGGGGATGATGTGACACCCCAGGAAAACCAGTGAACAATACAGCTTATCTAGCTTCCTCAGTGAGTGCGTACCAAATTTCGGGACGAAATTTCTTTTAAGTTGGGGATAATGTGACAACTCGAATTTCCAAGATTTCCTATTTTGCATTTATTGCACGAGCATGTATTGTTTAGGTGGTTAGTTGCACAATTGATTGCTATGGAATTGTATACGTTTTGATTCAATGAAGTGTATTGTGTGTTTGTGCATGGTTATGTGTTAATTGTGATAGACTTGTCAAATATATGAACTTGGTGGTGAAACTGTGAAATTGATGTGGGATGGTGTACTTGTGTAAGATATAGTAATTCAGGGTGTGTAGAGTAATTAGTGAAAATTTAACTATACTTAACCCTAATCCTTCACTAAACCTCACACAAGAAATCAAAGCACGTACTTTCATTCTTTGGTTTTCTCTGACAATCATCACATCATCATTGGCAAGCTATTCATCACTTTCGATTTCCACATTTTTTTTCTAGAATCAACACAAGGTAAATGATTATTGTTTATTGATTGTTTAATTGTATAAATTCTTGATTCTTGATTTTGTGTTCATGTAAACCCTAGTTCGTTATATGATATTCTGTGTTTAATCGATTCTGATTGATTGTGAAATGGGTATGGATATTGTAGAATCATTGCTTGATGATTAAGATGCAAGACACGTTAGAATGATCGATTGATAATTGATGATTGTACTGTGAAAATGTATGAAACTAGGGTTTTGGGATCGATGAACGTAACTGATGGTAGAAGAACGTAACTGTTGCAATTGTTTCTATGTAATTGAAAATTCATGAATTATGTTATGTCCGAGCCTTGTTGTGCCAACTCTGGTCCGACATTTGATGACTATTCAATGGTCCGAACTTTAGCAAAGATAACTGGTCCGAATTTTATGTGATAGTTGATTGTCCGACCTTTGATTATTTAAAGGGTCCGAGCTTTATATTGATGTTATGGTCCGAGTTTTAATAGTTAACAAGGGTCCGACTTTTGTAAGTTATACACTAGGTCCGACTTTTTGAGCATCACGAAATGTCCGACTTTTGTGATGGGCTTGGCCCGAGTTTAATGCCCCAACCCATTGGTCCGACTTTTTTTAAGTTTAGGAGAGGGGTCCGAGTTTTACATATAGGGGAGGGGTAGTCCGAGTTTTAATCCCCCAACCCTTGGTCCGACTTTTTAACCCCCATGTCCCCTAGTCCGAATTTTTACTCCCCTCCTTATGTCCGACTTTTAGTGGCACCACTAGGGTCTGAGTTTCATGCTAGGGACCTTTGGTCCGACTTTTGAACAGGGGAAACCCCCCCCCCCCACACTTGTCTGAGCTTTTGTGAAGGGCAAGGCCCTGTCTGACTCTGTGTACGATTAATAGGAGGCCATGAATGTGTATTACATAATGCTGAATTTGATAAGATGTGTATGTCACTTTCTTAAGCCGTTAACTCAGTTAAACTGTTAAGTTTATCAACGCCGATGAATGTACGAAGTATGTTAACAGTGACAAATATGTTAACCTCCATGTTAGACTGAAATGTGGAAGCAAAGGCGTCACGCATGAATTATGTGAATACGATGAACTGATTATGTGATATATGATTCTATGTATATGATTGTATGATATTGAACGCAATTGTATGATCGTGCATGTGTGACCATTCTATGTGATATCATCATGTACACAATACACACACAAAACATAGTTGCTTGGTTACCAATCACTCGCAAACCCTAATTTGATGCAAACACTCACATCGTATTATGTGCAACATATCCTAGGTCGTGTGTAACGGACTTAGACGTTTGATAAACCCTAGAGCATAGCATACCGAGCAAACCAAGGTGAGTTCACACTCTTACTAAGGCATGGGATTCCCAGGGCTTGGGAATGGGATTGAAGGAATAAGGTGGAATAGATTCGTACTGACACTAATACTAGACTACCATACCATTGTCCTCGATTGTGCAGGACACATACTTATGCTACTCACTGTCCTCGGTTGTGCAGGACACATACTTATGCTACTCACTGTCCTCGGTTGTGCAGGACACATACTTATGCTACTCACTGTCCTCGGTTGTGCAGGACACATACTTATGCTACTCACTGTCCTCGGTTGTGCAGGACACATACTTATGCTACTCACTGTCCTCGGTTGTGCAGGGCACATACTTATGCTACTCACTGTCCTTGGTTGTGTAGGACACATACTTACAATATACGTATACTTATACTTACTACTATCCTCGGTTGTGAAGAACACTTATGGTTACGAACAGTCTAGTGGTTATACAACATGGGAAGCCCCCACCTATAGAACGTACTACCGGCCAGTAGAGCCACATGTTACCAACGAACTTACTATTACGCACTTACTTTCTGTGAACTCGCTCAACTAGTTGTTGATCCTCTGTTACATGCCTTGCAGGTCGTTAGATACATTGGAGCTTGCACAGGTAGGAGCTGGTCGGTGTGGGCTTGGATCGTGATTATCTTGTTAAACACTTACGACATTTGATACGTTATTGTGATGGGTTTTATTTATACGCTTCCGCTAAACAGTGATAACTTACTTATGTTTTGGAACACCTTTCATATGGATTTGGTGGCTTGATCCTGGTCAGTCATGCTCCCAAGCGGTGATACTCCGCAGGTGGATTTTGGGGGTGTGACATTTAGCTCCAACTGAACTGGAGGAACTGTCTAAGCAACTACAAGAGCTCTTGGATAAGGGCTTCATTTGTCCAAGCTCTTCGCCTTGGGGAGCTCCAGTATTATTCGTGAAAAAGAAGGATGGCACTTTCAGGATGTGCATAGACTACCGTGAACTGAACAAGGTCACAGTGAAGAACCGTTATCCTCTTCCTCGTATTGACGATTTATTCGACCAGTTGCAAGGATCGAGTTACTATTCCAAGATTGATTTAAGGTCAGGGTATCATCAGCTGAGAGTCCGGGATGAGGACATCTCCAAGACAGCATTTAGAACTCGCTACGGCCATTACGAGTTTCTAGTCATGCCATTCGGGCTTACGAACGCGCCTGCAGTTTTCATGGATCTTATGAACAGGGTGTGCAAACCCTATCTAGACAAGTTCGTCATTGTTTTCATCGACGACATCCTGATCTACTCCAAGAGTCAGGAGGAACACGAGCAGCACTTACGACTTATCTTGGAACTTCTTCGAAAGGAGCAACTGTACGCAAAGTTTTCAAAGTGTGACTTCTGGCTTCGTGAAGTCCACTTTCTAGGCCATGTGGTGAACAGGGATGGGATTCATGTCGATCCATCCAAGGTAGATTCGATCAGGAATTGGCCAGCGCCTCGCACACCAACGGAAATACGCCAATTCTTGGGTTTGGCAGGATACTACAGACGATTCATCAAAGACTTTTCAAAGATCGCACAGCCGCTTACAATGCTGACACAGAAAGGTGTTACCTACCGTTGGGGAGATTCCCAGGAAACCGCTTTTCAGTACTTAAAGGATAGGCTTTGCAGCGCACCTATTCTCTCATTGTCAGAGGGCACGGACAATTTTGTAGTATATTGTGACGCATCGATACAGGGGCTTGGTTGTGTATTGATGCAGCGGGATAAAGTCATTGCCTACGCTTCGTGACAACTCAAAGTTCATGAACGGAACTATACGACGCACGATTTAGAGCTGGGAGCTGTTGTTTTCGCGCTCAAGATATGGCGACACTACCTGTACGGTACCAAGTGCACTATCTACACCGATCACAGGAGTCTCGAGCATATTTTCAAGCAGAAGGAATTGAACATGCGTCAACGACGATGGGTCGAGTTGCTTAACGATTACGAATGCGCCATCAAGTACCATCCAGGCAAAGCCAATGTTGTGGCTGATGCCCTCAGTCGAAAAGATACTCTACCTAAGCGTGTACGAGCTTTGCAACTCACTATTCAGTCTGATCTTCCTGCACAAATACGAGATGCTCAGGTGGAAGCATTGAAACCAGAAAACGTCAAGGCCGAAGCCTTACGCGGCTCAAGGCAACGATTAGAACAGAAGGAAGACGGCGCCTACTATGTAACAGGACGTATTTGGGTCCCACTTTATGGCGGTTTACGAGAACTTGTGATGGATGAAGCTCACAAGTCTCGCTACTCGGTACATCCAGGTTCGGATAAAATGTATCACGACATCAGAACTACATGCTGGTGGCCTAGCATGAAGGCCCACATAGCAACATTTGTGCAAGGGTCAAGACAGAGTACCAGAAACCCTCAGGCCTACTTCAGCAACCCAGGATACCGCAATGGAAATGGGAAGAAATTTCCATGGATTTTGTTACAGGCCTACCCAGATCTCAGCGTGGGAATGATACTATATGGGTGATCGTGGATCGACTCACCAAGTCTGCACACTTCCTGGCTATTAAGGAAACGGATAAGTTCTCCACCCTCGCAGACGTTTATCTTAAAGAAGTTGTTTCGAGGCACGGGGTGCCCACCTCCATCATTTCGGATCGGGATGCACGATTCACGTCAGAGCTATGGCAAGCGATGCACAAAGCTTTTGGCTCTCGATTAGACATGAGTACAGCTTATCATCCTCAGACGGATGGACAGTCTGAGCGAACGATCCAGACTCTTGAAGACATGCTTCGGGCATGTGTCATTGATTTCGGCAACGGCTGGGAAAAGCATCTCCCTTTGGTGGAGTTTTCGTATAATAACAGTTATCACACCAGCATACAAGCCGCTCCATTTGAGGCATTGTACGGACGTAAGTGCCGGTCACCTCTCTGTTGGGCAGAGGTGGGGGATAGTCAGATCACGGGTCCAGAGATTGTAGTGGACGCCACGGAAAAGATTGCACAGATACGACAACGCATGGCGGCAGCACGCGACCGTCAGAAAGCATACGCGGATAAGCATAGGAAACCGTTGGAATTTCAGGTCGGGGACCGGGTTTTACTAAAAGTCTCACCCTGGAAGGGTGTGGTTCGTTTTGGCAAACGGGGCAAATTAAATCCGCGGTATGTCGGACCGTTTGAGATCATTGAGAAAATAGGCAGAGTGGCATACAAGCTAAACCTACCAGCTGAACTCGGTGCAGTTCACAATGTATTTCACGTGTCGAATCTGAAGAAGTGCCTGTCAGATGAGACCCTCATAGTTCCTTTTAAGGAACTCACTATCGACGAGCGGTTGCAGTTCGTCGAGGAACCTGTAGAAATCACGGACCGGGATGTTAAGGTCCTCAAAAGCAAGAGAATCCCTCTTGTTCGAGTTCGTTGGAACTCCCGACGTGGCCCAGAG
Source organism: Helianthus annuus (assembly GCF_002127325.2). Classification (NCBI taxonomy): domain Eukaryota; kingdom Viridiplantae; phylum Streptophyta; class Magnoliopsida; order Asterales; family Asteraceae; genus Helianthus; species Helianthus annuus. The sequence goes on from NC_035441.2 coordinate 90,453,323, forward strand.
TACACATGGGAACGCGAAGACCAGATGACAGAAAAGTACCCCCAGTTATTCGAAACCAACGCAACTACTACTGAGGCTGAAGCTACTACTGCAGAATTTCGGGACGAAATTCCAAATCAACGGGGGGATGATGTGACACCCCAGGAAAACCAGTAAACGATACAACTTACCTAGCTTCCTCAGTAACCGCATGCTAAATTTCGGGACGAAATTTCTTTTAAGTTGGGGATAATGTGACAACTCGAATTTCCAAGATTCCTATTTCGCATTTATTGCACGTTCATTGTTTGTTTAGTTGATTATTTGCACAAAATTGCTATGGAATTGTATACGTTTTGATACAATGAAGTGTATTGTGTGTTTATACTTGGTTATGTGTTAGTTGTGAAAGATTTGACAAATATATAAACTTGGTGGTGAAACTGTGAGATTATTTGAGATGGTGCACTATTGTAAAATATAGTAATTAAGGGTGTGTAGAGTTATTAGTGAAACTTATATGATACTTAACCCTAAATCATTCACTAAACCTCACACAAGAATCAAAACACGTACTCTCATATTCTCTAATCCTCTTTACAACCATCTTCTCATCATTCTTGGATTCACAAGTTCTTTTGCATCAAGTTTGATTACCAATCCATTTAGAATCAAATCGAGGTAATTGTTTAATCATTGTTTGTGATTAATTGTTGATTGATTGATGCATGTAAACCCTAGTTCTTCACAACACTAGTTCTGTAGTTATTGATTGAATCCTGATGATTGCGAAATGATAATGATTAGTTGCATGCTTGATAGATTGTTCTTTTGATGATTACTGTTGTTAAGCATCGATTGATTATAATTCTGTCGTCAATATGTATGAAATTAGGGTTAGAAACCAAGAAAACGTAACTGTTATGATGCAAAGAACGAATGATTGAATTGTTACTCAGAGTTTTGTGAACGTACATGCTTGTCTGAGTTTTACAACACTATGAAAGGTCCGAATTTTAGCCTAAGATGATTGTCTGAGTTTGTGTAACAATAGATGTTGTCCGACTTTTAAAACCCTAGCAAAGGGGGGGGGGTCCGAGTTTTAAGTGAATGGTTCGATTTTTATTGAGATCACATTTGTCCGAACTTTATAAAGGACATGATTGTCCGAGTTTTACAAGAAGCAAATAGGTCCGAGCTTAGGTAGTGGGTAATGTCCGAATTTTATAAACATTAACACCTTGTCCGAGTTTTAGCTTGAGGAGTATAAGGTCCGACCTTGGCACACATCACTCAGGTCCGAGTTTTAGAAGGGATCCCCTGTCCGAGTATTTGGGGGGGGGGGGTGTTACCCCTTCTGTCCGAGTTTTACTATATATACTCACATGGTCCGAGTTTTTGAAGACACATACCTTGTCCGACTTTTATAAGGAGGCAAGAAGGTGTCCGAGTTTCATTGATGCAAGGGTAGTCCGAACACCTTTGATATGTTACTGTCCGAACTATTTTACATAACACACTAGTATGACTTTTATATGTGGACGTGTAGTCCGACCTTTTACTAGATATATTTGTGATCCGAGCTTTGTGGATAGTTATACGGTCCGAGTATGTTGACTTGTTAACGGAACCAAGTTGATATTGAATGAAATATGATGATCCTATCACCATTGTATGCATGTTATTGAATGCTACTTATTGTATGATGTCTGTACATTACCGTATGTTACCGTAATTGCTGCATATGACTGTATGACTCCATATATGATTGTATAATACTGAAGGCAACTGTATGATCTCGTATGTATGAACATTCTATGTGATATCAGCATGTACACAATAATCACACGAAACACAGTTGCATGAATATCAAGGATTTGTAAACCCTAAGTTGATGCAAACACTTACATCGTATCATGTACAACATATCCTAGGTCTTGTGTAACGGACTTAGACAATTGTTAAACCCTAGAGCATAGCATACCGAGCAAACCAAGGTGAGTTCACACCCTTACTAAGGCATGGGATTCCCAGGGTTGGGAATGGGATTGAAGGAATAAGGTTGAATAGATTCATACTGACACTACCACTAGACTACCATACCAGCATCCTCGGTTGTGCAGGACACATACGTAAACCTACGTATGCTTATACTACTTACTGTCCTCGGTTGTGCAGGACACATACGTAAACCTACGTATGCTTATACTACTTACTGTCCTCGGTTGTGCAGGACACATGCGTAAAGCTCACATATGCATATGCTTCTTACTGTCCTCGGTTGTGCAGGACCCCTACGTAAAATCTACGTATACTTATACTTACTACTATCCTCGGTTGTGAAGGATACTCACGTAAAACCTACGTGTATTTATACTTACTACTATCCTCGGTTGTGAAGGATACTTACGTAAACCTACGTAAAGCTTGTACGTATTACTGTTCTCGGTTGTGAAGAACACTTATGGTTACGAAAAGTCTAGTGGTTATACAACATGGGAAGCCCCCACCAATAGAACGCACTATCGGCCCAGTAGAGCCACATGTTACAAACGAACTTACTATTACGCGTTTACTTACTGTGAACTCGCTCAACTAGTTGTTGATCCTCTGTTACATGCCTTGCAGGTCGTTAGATACATGGAGCTTGCACAGGGAGGAGCTGGTCGTTGTGGGCTTGGATCGTGATTGTCTTGTTAAACACTTACGACATTTGATACTTTATTGTGATGGGTTTTAATTATACGCTTCCGCTAAAAAACGATAACTTACTTATGTTTTGGATCACCTTTCATATGGATTTGGTTTGGTTTAATGGCAATTACTTTTACTATATATATTGTTCTATATGATTGGTGGCTTGGTCCTGGTCAGTCACGCTCCCAAGCGGTGATACTCCGCAGGTGGATTTTGGGGGTGTGACATCACAGGCCCAGAACTTGTAGTTGATGCTACTGAACGAATTGCACAGATACGACAACGTATGGCGGCGGCTCGTGACCGTTAGAAAGCTTACGCAAATAAACGCCGGAAACCGCTCGAGTTCCAAGTTGGGGATCGAGTGCTACTCAAAGTCTCACCCTGGAAGGGTGTGGTTCGTTTTGGTAAACGAGGTAAACTCAATCCACGGTATGTTGGACCGTTCGAAATCATCGAGAAAAATAGGCAAGGTAGCCTACAGACTAAACTTACCAGCTGAACTCGGTGCAGTTCACAACGTATTCCACGTGTCGAATCTGAAGAAGTGCCTGTCAGATGAGACCCTCATAGTTCCTTTTAAGGAGCTCACTATCGACGAGCGGTTGCAGTTCGTCGAGGAACCTGTAGAAATCACGGACCGAGATGTTAAGGTCCTCAAACACAAGAGAATCACTCTTGTCCGAGTTCGTTGGAACTCCAAACGTGGCCCAGAGTACACCTGGGAACGCGAAGACTAGATGACAGAAAAGTACCCCCAGTTATTCGGAACCAATGCATCCACTACTGAGACTGAAGCTACTACTGCGGAATTTCGGGACGAAATTCCATATCAACGGGGGGATGATGTGACACCCCAGGAAAACCAGTGAACAATACAGCTTACCTAGCTTCCTCAGTGAGTGCGTACCAAATTTCGGGACGAAATTTCTTTTAAGTTGGGGATAATGTGACAACTCGAATTTCCAAGATTTCTATTTCGCATTTATTGCACGTCCATTTATTATTTAGTTGTTTACTTGCACAATTGATTGCTATGGAATTGTATACGTTTCGATTCAATGAAGTGTATTGTGTGTTTGTGCATGGTTATGTGTTAATTGTGATAGACTTGTCAAATATGTGAACTTGGTGGTGAAACTGTGAAATTGATGTGAGATGGTGTGCTTGTGTAAAATATAATAATAAAGGGTGTAAAGAGTTATTAGTGAAACCTAAATCATACTTAACCCTAATCCCTTTTCACTAATCATTTACACACAAAACAAAGCACGTACTTGCAATCCTCTGATTCTCTGGCAATCATCATCACCATCATCATTGGCACAAGACATTCATCACTTTTGTTTCCACATTCTCTCTAGAATCATTCAAGGTAATTTATTATTTGATTTGTTGTTGTTCTTGATTCTTGATTATGTGTTCATGAAAACCCTAGTTCTTCATATGATGGTTCTGTATTATGTAATGGTTATGATTGGGTGTTTAATTGATTGTCTGATGCCAATATGCTTGATATGATGAAGATGTTAATTGGTTTCTACTATGCAAAAATAAAGAGATTAGGGTTCAGGATCGTATGAACGTGCTGTACGTTACTTTTCTTATGTTCCTGTGCAACTAGAGTTTTAAGTCCTAGTTTTGTGATTAAAAGTCTGAACCTCCTTAAACATCATACTGTCCGAATTTTTATGCCAAGGAAACAAAGTCTGAGTTTAGTGATAAACATTGTTTGAGTTTTATATCTTTATGCATGGTCCGAAATTTTTATGAAAACCACAAAGGGTCCGAGTTTTTGGCATGATTATGTGGGGTCCGACCTTTTTAATTCATGTGGTCCGAGTTTCATTAGCATGAGCAAGATCCGAGTTTTATGAGAATGGATTCTGTCCGAGTTTCATAAGGGGATCAAAGGTCCGACTTTTGTGAGTTTCTTGTTGGTCCGAACTTTAAGGCATCAAGCCTTGGCCCGAATTTTAATCAAGTAAACAGGAGGTCCGACTTTTATGTTTACCTAGTCCGACCATTTATCATTTATCACTTATGAATACCTAGTCCGACTTTTAGACCCCCACTTCCACTATTGTCCGACCTTTAAATAAGTTATGGGGTCCGAGTTCCTTGTTCCTTTGATCCTGTCCGACTTTTGAACAGGAAACCCCCCCCCCACACTTGTCTGAGCTTTTGAGAAGGGCAAGGCCCTGTCTGACTCTGTGTACGATTAATAGGAGGCCATGAATGTGTATTACATAATGCTGAACTTGATAAGATGTGTATGTCACTTTCTTAAGCCGCTAACTCAGTTAAACTGTTAAGTTTATCAATGCCAATGAATGTACGAAGTATGTTAACAGTGACAAATATGTTAACCTCCATGTTAGACTGGAATGTGAAAGCAAAGACGTGACGCATGAATTATGTGAATACGATGAACTGATTACATGATGTATGATTCTATATGTGTATAATCGTATGATACTGAATGCAACTGTATGATTCTGCATGCGTGAACATTCTATGTGATATCATCATGTACACAATAAACACACAAGACACAGCTGCTTGAATGTCAATGATTTGCAAACCCTAATTTGATGCAAACACTTACATCGTATCATGTGCAACATATCCTAGGTCGTGTGTAACGGACTTAGACATTTGATAAACCCTAGAGCATAGCATACCGAGCAAACCAAGGTGAGTTCACACAGCTAAGGCATGGGGTTCCTAGGGTGGGAATGGGATTGATTTATTTATTTGTACTTCTCTAGATAATGGAACGTAGTGATATGATCCTCGGGTGAGGAAGGTGATTGGTTAAGATACTGCTAGACTAGTGATGCTAATATGACTGATCTTCGCACACATGCCAGGGTTGGCTGCGATAATATGACTAATCTTCGCACACATGCCTAGGAAGGCTGCGAACTATACACTAAAACTTCGCACAGGTGCCGGGTGGCCGCGATACAAACATACCTAGTCTAGAATACTTGAGAGCTTTCCCTAATCTTCGTATACATGCCTAGGTGGGCTGCGATACGAACTATTACGATACATGACTTAATGAACGAATACAAGGCTTATTACACTATTACAATTACTGAACTATAAACTGTGAACTCGCTCAACTAGTTGTTGATCCTCTGTTACATGCCTTGCAGGTCGTTAGATACATGGAGCTTGCACAGGGAGGAGCAGGTCGTTGTGGAGCATGGATCGTGGATGCCATGTTAAAACATTTAAACATTTGAACTATGATATACACTGGGTTTTCATACTTATGCTTCCGCTACACTTGATACTATAATTATGTTTTGAACACCTATCGTATTGAATGATTGGTTTGCATTTATTTTACTTGATATTAATTACATGTTCAATATGATTGGTGGCTTGATCCTGGTCAGTCACGCTCCCAAGCGGTGGTATTCCGCAGGTGGATTTTGGGGGTGTGACACCTGATTTCCTCAATAGTATCCAGGTCTTGAGCCAAGTTCTCATCATTTTCCTCAGGATCACGGGTACTTGTTCTAGCAGTTGGAACCACCATTTCTGTTGGGATCACTGATTCTGCCCCAAATACCAAAGAGAATGGTGTTTGACCAGTAGCATTCTTAGGGGTTGTCCTATCAGCCCAAAGCACATAAGGTAATTCTTCTGCCCATTTCTCTTTCTTGGATCCAAGCTTCTTCTTCAAATTGTTGATGATGATCTTGTTGGATGACTCTGCTTGACCATTAGCTTGTGGGTGGACTGGTGTTGATGTTATCATCTTAATCCCCCAGCTGTCACAAAAGTTAGTAGTTCTGCCCCCAATAAATTGGGAACCATTATCACATATAATTTTAGAAGGAATACCAAATCTAGTTATAATATTTCTTTTGATGAAGGATATAACTTCCTTCTCTCTGACTTGGGCAAAAGCATCAGCTTCTATCCACTTGGAGAAGTAATCCGTCATGGCTAGCATGAACACTTTTCCACCAGGTGCCTTAGGGAGCTTACCAACTATATCCATGCCCCATCTCATAAATGGCCAAGAGGAGGATATAGAATGGAGGAATTCAGCCGGCTGATGAAGGATATTGCTGTGTCTCTGACAAGGATCACACTTCTTAGCATATTCCACAGCATCCCTTTTCATAGTTGGCCAGTAGTATCTTATCCTTAGGATCCTTGAGAACAATGCCCTGCCCCCAGTGTGGTTTCCACAATCTCCTTCATGGAAGTCTTTTAAAACTTCTTGGACATCAGGATCCTCAATGCATCTTAAATATGGTCCTGAAAGAGATCGCTTATACAACATATTACTTAAGATTGTGAATTGAGATACCTTAATTTTGAAAGCCCTAGGATTTTCTCCCGTAGGAATCTCTCCGTGTTGTAAGTATCTCATGATTGGTGAGATCCATGATCCTGATCCTGAATAAGATTGAGTATCCTCACTAGGGATAATTGCAGAATCCTCCCCTATTTCCATGGCCACATGATCCTCGATGGCAGGAGCCAAGATATGGATAATGGGGATACTTATATCCTCCGGGATCTTCAAGGATGATCCTAAGTTAGCCAATGCGTCAGCTTCTGTATTTTCTTCCCTTGGTACCTGTGTCAAACTAAAGGAAACAAAAGAGAGTGCCAACTCTTTGACTATCTCTAAATATTTGGTTAGCTTTTCACCTTTAACAGTATAGGATCCATTAAAGTGATTTGTAATTAATAATGAATCTACATGTACCTCAAGGTACCTGATCCCCATAGGCTTAGCAATTTGCAAACCAGCAATTAAGGCTTCATACTCGGCCTCATTATTAGTGGTTTGGAACTCACAAGCTATAGAGTGGGGTATTATGTCCCCCTGTGGCGATTTTAGTAGTATACCAAGCCCTGTGCCTTTGACGTTTGAGGATCCATCAGTATAGAGTATCCAAGGATCCTTGGTCTCCTCTAGCTGCTGGACTTCTAACTCAGCTTCTTTTTGTAAATCACTACTGAAATCAGCCACAAAGTCGGCCAATGCTTGGGATTTGATGGCTGTCCTAGGCTCATATCTTATATCATAGGCACTAAGCTTCACTGCCCACTTAGCCATCCTTCCTGACATCTCTAGTTTCCTGAGGACATTCTTAATTGGAAAATTAGTTTTAACAACAATAACATGAGTTTCAAAATAATGTCTCAACTTAGTGGATGCCAAAATTAATGCAAGAATAAGCTTTTCAAGGTGTGAATACCTGGATTCGGCATCAAGTAAACTCTTACTTACATAATAGATAAGATGTTGTGTACCTTAACAAGGACCGCACTTACTGCGTTTGAGGATACTGCTAGATACAAGGATAGCACATCGCCTTTTTCTGGTTTCATCAAGGCCGGGGCTGAGGATAGGTAATCTTTGACAGCTCTTAAGGCATTTTCATGCTTCTTAGTCCACTCAAATTTCTTGTTCTTCCTTAGGATATCATAGAATTCTTTGCACTTCTCTGAGGATTTGGATATAAATCTGTTCAAAGCTGTTATCCTGCCTGTTAGCCTTTGGACATCCTTAGCATTGGCAGGAGATTTGATATTCACTAAGGCTTTGATCTGTTCCGGGCTAGCTTCAATGCCTCTCTTGGTCACCATGTATCCTAAGAATTTACATGCTTTAACACCAAAGTGACACTTTGAAGGATTAAGTTTCATGTTATATCTGTCAAGGATATCAAATGCTTCCTGCAAGTCCCTTAGGTGATCCTCAGCTTTTATGGACTTTACCACCATATCATCTATGTAAACCTCCATAGTTTGTCCAATCTGATCCTTGAACATCATATTCACCAGCCTTTGATATGTTGCACCTGCATTCTTTAATCCAAACGGCATAGCAATATAACAATATATACCGGTTGGAGTCATAAAAGCCATATCCTCTTGACAAGATGGTTCCATCTGAATTTGTTGAAATCAAGATGAAGCATCCATAAAAGTCAACAGTTCATGACCCGCCGTTGCATCCACCATGGAGTCAATGTGGGGTAATGGGAAAGGATCCTTGGGACATGCCTTATTTAAATCTGTGAAATCGACACATACCCTCCACTTTCCATTTTTCTTTTGAACAACAACCACATTGGCCAACCATCTTGGATACTTGACCTCTCTAATCATACCTCCCCGGAGCAATTTCTCTACCTCTTCCTGGATAATGGCATTTCTTTCGGGTGCAAACTTCCTCCTTTTTTGATGGATTAGTTTGAATGACCTGTCAATGCCAAGTTTATGAGTTATAATATCTTTAGATATACCTGTCATATCCTCGTGTTTCCATGCAAAGGTAGTCTTCCTTCTTTTGAGGAAGGATACGAGATCTTCTTTCATTTTGCCAAGGATCCCCGATCCGATATAGATTCTGGATTCAGGATCATCAGGATCCATGAGGATTTGTACCACATCCTGCTCTCTTGCCTCCAAGACATCCCTTGGAGGATACTTTGATTGCTATTGCTCCCTTGACTTCGAGGCTGGTTTCATTGATGAAGTGTAGCAGTTCTTAGCCTCCTGCTGATCACTGTCAATCTTGACTATTCCCCAAGGACTAGGGAGCTTCACACATTGATGGTAGGTAGATAGGACTGCCTTCATATCGTGTATCCAGGGCCTGCCAAGGATAACATTACAACAAGATAAACAGTCAATAACACAAAATTTTTGATAAGAATGTAGGCCTTCTATGTATATTGGTAGTTTAATGTCCCCCAGGGTATTCTTAGTTTCGCCACTAAATCCCACGAGCACGGAGGATCTTGGTATGATATCTGATTCAGGGATACCCATTTTCTTTAGAACATCAAGTTGGATAATGTTCACTGAGCTTCCTCCGTCAATAAGGATCCTGCGGACAAAATGGTTAGAAATGAAAAGAGTAATAACTAAACCATCGTGATGAGGATCCTGGATATCAACACGATCATCCTCATCAAAGGTTATGACTTTTCCTTCAGAGACACTTGATGTTCGAACAGGTCTTTCTCAACTATCCATTTTAGTTTCCTACGCATGCCTTTTAGCTACTGAGAAGGGTGTACCACAGATGTCTGATCCTCCAGAAATAAAGTTTATTACTTGTGCATCTGCTGGAGGGGCCGGAGCTTTCTCAGGGATCCTTTCAGGATCCTGAGTCCTTGACTTTTTTCTACCCAACAATTCTTTTAGATGCCCCTTGCTCAACAAGTATCCAATTTACTTTCTTAATGCAATTCATTCTTCTGTTAGATGCCTAAAATCTTCATGGTATGCACACCACTTTGATTTATCTTTGGTTGCAGCTGGTCTGTCATTTTTTCTAGGCCATCTAGCTTTATCACCTAGGTTCTGCATCGCAAGGATTAGTTCATTGTTATCAACGGAAAAACAATATTCAGAAATTGGAGGATAATCCTCATCACCCTCTTCCTGATCAACAGCATGCACGTTCTGGTTATCAGATCTGTTATAGGATCTGAACTTGTTATTCTTGAACGAGGATCCTTGCTTCTCTTACTTTGAGGATCCTGCTAATCTCTCCTGGATCCTCTTGTCATCCTCTAGCCGGATGAGCCTGAGTGCTCGGGTTCTTACCTCATCTAAGTTCCTGCATGGTGTCATAACAAGATCATCATAGAACAATGAATCCCTAAGCAATCCCATTTTGAAGGCCTCAACAGCCGTGGCTATATCCAAGTTGGGAATGTCTAAGGATTCTTTACTAAATTTGGTAATGTAATCCCTTAATGATTCATTATGACCCTGGGTTATCCTATATAGATCACTAGTTAATCGTTCAAATTTTCTACTACAAGAAAACTGATTATTGAATAAGTTAACTAGATTAGCAAATGAGGTAATAGAGTAAGGGGGAAGACTTAGCAGCCATTTGAGAGCTGATCCAGTAAGAGTGGATCCGAATCCCTTGCATAGGCATGCTTCCTTTAACCTTTCTGGAATTGGATTGATCTCCATCCTCTCCCTGTATTGTGCTATGTGTTCCTCAGGATCCGTCGAGCCATCATACAGCTTCATGGTTGGCACATGGAACCTTTTGGGTATCTCAGCATCACAAATTGGTGGTGCAAAACGAGATATCTTATGGCTTCCATCTGCAATCTTCGGGATAGGTTTGACCTCTCCTGGAACACTTGATATCATATCCTTCAATTTTTGCAACTCTCTGGCCATGGCATGGTTGATACCTGTATCCGGCATGAATCCATGGTTAGTGGTGAGAGAATTATTAAAAGTGTTACCTCCCATCGGGTTTAAATTAGGAACACCGGATGTGAATCCATATTGCTGGGACTCTAGAATGATGGAAGGACCAGTAGAAGCAATGGTCTGCATCGGAATAAAATCTCCTTGATGGACATCGGAACTTCCTGTTTGCAAACTCCTCAAGGATCCTGGCATCTGGAAGGATCCCTGAAACTGGGACGATCCTGGAACAAAGGAGGATCCTTGAACCTGGGATGATCCTAGGACGAAGGAGGATCCTTGAACCTGGGATGATCCTGGGACGAAGGAGGATCCTTGTACCTGGGATGATCCTGGAACAAAGGAAGATCCTTGAACCTGGGATGATCCTGGAACAAAGGAAGATCCTTGATTCTGTTGCGCTCCTGAGTATCCTCCTGAATTCATGAAGGATCCCGTATGCTGAGGATAGGATCCTGCTGGCTGGAAATATGAACCTGATGCCTGAGTCACTATTGCTGATCCGTAGTGCACTCCTTTTGGTCCACCCACATATTGAACATCTGGAACCACCGATGGCTGAGAAGTAATCACCGGAGTATCAAAATTCAAAGATCTGGGCACCAGCGGGGAATGATCCTCTGCCGCTTTCTTTTGTTTCTTGAGATCTCCGATTTCTTTGAGAATCCTTTCATTGGTCTTATCCTGTTGTTGTATATGATCCTTCATCTGCAAAATCAAAGTAAACATGTCACTAGTAGTGGGAGTGTAAGAAGCAGAAGAAGTTGGAGGTTTGGAGAAAATAGGAGTTGGTTTCTTCTCAGCATTTTTCTGAGATCCAGCAGGTGGTGGAGGCAAAGGTGGAATGCCCTAAGACGAATTGACCGTAGACATTGCAGTAGAGGTATTCTTCAATGATGAAGCCATGTACTTGTATGCAATGAACCAGAATGATCACCAACAGAAAAGTTTCTTAGGAATGAAGCACCAATTGCCCCATGGTGGGTGCCAAACTGTTTTGGTCAAAAATCTAATGAGGATAATGCAACCAAACTCTTAGTTACGGGGAATGATGCTTGAAATGAAGAACAATAATAAGGATCACTTCGATGTAAATTGCACAAACAACACAAGGATTTATACGAGGAAAAAGCCCTTGATCAATGAATGATCTCCGGCATAAAAAACCTCGGGTGATGGAAACTACCGATCACCAAGCTCAAATAAATCAATAAATGTTTACAACTTCGGATAGTGACGAGCTAGGTACAAGGATCACTATGGTTAATTGTGTAAAAGTGTGTGAAAACTGTTAAGTGTTCGCTGAAAGCTTCGAGAGTGCAGTTGTACGAGAGTGTATGTAGCTGAAAATGGCTAAGTGTTCTAAAAATAGCTTGTCACCCCTTTAAAAATAAAAGCTAACTAAGCTAACAAACTGTCCGACTTTTGTGCCATGCTCCCACGTTCTCCACAACGTCCATTTCCATACAAACGTGTGCAAAATACCCGTGGAATATTTCATAGTAACGTTGCCAAGACCAAGTCAAGCTTATTACTCCTGCAAAACAATACGAAACATAAACAACCAATCGTTAGTATGAGGATCCTTAGGGTGATCCATGATCCTGATCCTGAAGCTCTTCTGAGGATCACCATCTGTCATAGAAGTAAGGATCACTATTAGGATAACAAGTAAGGATCACTAATTGTTAGAAAATCCTCCCCTAACAGTCCCGTTATCTTGAACTATCCCTGGATAACTTGCGCTCCAGGTGGGGTGTTTAAACCCAATTCGTGAATACCTTTAAACATGTGAAGGGACAGGATCCCTTAATCGTGAGAGAGGGGGCCAATCCTCTAATCTTTCGAATTATCCTAAACGTATATCCTGGAGTTATATCCCGAAGCATATTCTGCAAAACAACCGTAAACTAAGATGGGTGTTAGCCTGGCTAACACCCCTCCGATGCTTAAGTCAGTATTGGGTTCAGAATAAATAAATTTAAACATATTAAAATAGATAGAATTCATACCATCCTGAGTTAGAAATTAAATTCTAAACTCACTTGAAATAGAGCTTTAGGTGTATAGCATTCCAGGATCTTGGTAGCATATCCCCTTCCATATTCTTGAGTTGGTATGCTCCTTTCCCAGATTCTGATTCAACCTCATATGGTCCTTCCCACTTTGAAGCTAACTTTCCATCGGCAGGATTAGTAGTATTCTGAAAAGCTTTTCTTAACACCCAATCTCCAACTTGAAACCTTCTAGTCCTTATATTCTTATTATATGCTCTGGATATCCTCTGTTGATATGCTGCCATCCTTAGCTTTGCCGCATCTCTTGTTTCATCCACAGTGTCCAATTCCTGGAACAGGGCTTCAGGATTCTTCTCAGGATCCTGGAGACTGGTTCCTGCTGTAGGTATTACCATTTCTGTCGGGATCACCGCTTCTGCTCCGAATACCAAGGAAAACGGGGTTTGCCTAGTTGCACTTTTCACCGTCATTCTATCAGCCCATAAAACAAAGGGTAATTCTTCTGCCCATCTTCCTTTCTTAGCCCCTAGTCTTTTCTTCAAATTGTTGACAATTATCTTGTTCGAGTATTCCGCTTGTCCATTTGCTTGAGGATGTACCGTTGTAGATGTAATCATCTTAATTCCCTAACACTTACAAAAATCGGTTGTCCTCTTACTAGTCAGGATATTCCTTTTTATGAAGGATACTACTTCTTGGTCTCTGACTTAAACAAATGCTTCAGCTTCAACCCATTTAGAGAAATAATCAGTCATTGCCAGCATAAAGACTTTTCCTCCTGGAGCTTTTGGCAATTTTCCCACTATGTCCATTCCCTACTTCATGAATGTCCAAGGGGAAGCAATAGGGTATAGTGGTTAATGTGCCATTGACATGCATCACATCTTCGAGCATATTCTGCAGCATCTATCCTCATCGTCGGCCAATAGTATCTTGTTCTTAATACCTTTGAGAATAACGACCTGCCCCTAGTATGGTTACTGTTTTGGTCAAAAATCAAGCTAAGACAATGTAACCAAACTTTCTGTAGTGAGGTGTTAGGGCTGGATTTTTATAACACATGATCCTTACATGTGATCCTAACCAGTGATCCTTGTTTCTTTGGCAGATAGTGATCCTCAGCAGAGTTCCAGGATCAGGATCACGGACCATCATAGGGATCCTCATGCTAACAGTTGTTTTCATTGAATTTAATGTTATCTTGCAGGAATGTCTAGCAGGATCCGCTCTTAGCATCGCAAACAAGGGACGCGTCTTTACAACTTTGGCATATGCTTAATCAGAGATGAACGTTGTAGAGGATATGGAAACTCGGCATGATTTAAGGGCGATAATTTAGGCTAGATTTACTTTTATTTCTAAAGGGGTAATGAGCTGATTGTTAGTCTATTTACCTAAAATAGGTCACTCACACTTGTATATATAACACTCTTCCCCATTCGGAAGACACACAACACAACTCTCACACACTTAGACACTCGAAACTATAGTGATCCTTGTACTCAGCTCATTATCATCCGAAGTTGTAACTATATTTTTCTTATATTGAAGTTGGTGATCGGTAGTTGCCATCACCCGAGGTTTTTTATGCCGGAGATCATACATTGATCAAGGGCTTTTTCCTCGTATAAATCATTATGTCTTTGCATATCTCTCACAAAAGTGATCCTTTACTTTTATAATTAACCAAGCATCATACCCCGTTTACATAAAATTTGGTTACATTATCCTTGTGTGATTTTTGACCAAAACAGTTTGGCGCCCACCGTGGGGCAATTGGTGCTTCATTCATAAGAAAACCTTTTGTTCGAAATCATTTCAAAGAATTACATGGCTTCATCATTGAAAAACATGTCCACGGCAATGTCTGCAGTCACCTCGTCCCAGAACATTCTGCCTCCACCACCGGCAGGATCCCAGAAGAATGCTGAGAAGAGACAAACTCCTACTAATTCTAAAACTCCATCTCCTTCTGCTATGAATTCTTATATTCCCAGTACTAGTGATGTATTTGTTAGGGCTGGATTTTTATCATACGTGATCCTTATACGTGATCCTAACCAGTGATCCTTGTTTCTTTGGCAGACAGTGATCCTCAGCAGGACTTCAGGATCAGGATCATGGACCATCAAAGGATCCTCATGCTAACAGTTACCTTCGTTTGAAACAATGTTATTTTGCAGGAACATCTAGCAGGATACGCTCTTAGCATCATAATCAAGGGACGCGTCTTCACAATTATAGCATGAGCTTAATCAAAGATGGACGTTGCAAAGGATATGGAAACTTAGCTTGATTTAAGGGCGGCAATTTAGGCTAGATTGTCTTTTATTTCTAAAGGGGTAATGAGCTGATTATTAGTCTTTTTACCTAAAATAGGTCACCTACACTTGTATAAATACCACTCTTCCTCATTTGGAAGAACACACACGACATACAACGCAACTCTCACACACTTAGACACTCGAAACAATAGTGATCCTTGTACTCAGCTCATTATCATCCGAAGTTGTAACTATTTTGTTCTTATATTGAAGTTTGGTGATCGGTAGTTGCCATCACCCGAGGTTTTTTATGCCGGAGATCATATATTGATCAAGGGCTTTTTCCTCGTATAAATCATTGTGTCTTTGCATATTTCTCATAAAAGTGATCCTTTACTTTTGTAATTAACCAAGCATCATACCCCGTTTACATAAAGTTTGGTTACATTATCCTTGTGTGATTTTTGACCAAAACAGTTTGGCGCCCACCGTGGGGCAATTGGTGCTTCATTCATAAGAAAACCTTTTGTTCGAAATCATTTCATAGAATTACATGGCTTCATCATTGAAAAACATGTCCACGGCAATGTCTGCAGTCACCTCGTCCCAGAACGTTCTGCCTCCACCACCGGCAGGATCCCAGAAGAATGCTGAGAAGAGACAAACTCCTACTAATTCTAAAACTCCATCTCCTTCTGCTATGAATTCTTATATTCCCAGTACTAGTGATGTATTTACCTTGATTTTGCAGATGAAGGATCGTATGCAGCGGCAGGATGAAACTAACGAAAGGATCCTCAGGGAAATTGGAGATCTCAAAAGACAAAAGAAAGAGGCAGAGGATCATTCTCCACTGATGCCCAAATCCTTGAGCTTTGATACTCCAATGATTACTTCTCAGCCATCAGGAATTCCAGACGTGCAAATCATGGGAGAATCAAGAGGATTGCACCACGGATCGACAGCAATGACTCAGGCATTAGGATCACACTTCCAGCCGGCAGGATCCTACCCCCAGCATTTGGGATCCTTCATGAATCCAGGAGCCTATCCGGGGGCACAGCAGTTTCAAGGATCTTACTTTGTTCCAGGATCATTCCAGGGCCTAGGATCCTCCTTTTTTCCAGGATCATCCCAGGTTCAAGGATCCTCCTTCGTTCCACGATCATCCCAGACACCAGGATCCTTCCAGATACCAGGATCCCTAAAAAGTCTGCAAACAGGAAGTCTAGATGTCCATCAAGGGGACTTCATTCCAATGCAGACCATTGCTTCCACTGGTCCCTCCGTTGTTCCAGAATCCCAGCAATATGGATTCCCTAACTTGAACCCAATGGGAGGTAACACTTTAAATAATTATCCTACCACTAACCATGGATTCATGCAGGATACAGGTACCAATCATGCTATGGCCAGGGAGTTGCAGAAGCTAAAAGATATGATCTCAAGTGTTCCAGGGGTAGTCAAGCCTATCCCAGAGATTGCAGATGGAAGCCACAAGGTATCTCGCTTTGCACCACCAATTTGTGATGCAGAGGTACCCAAAAGGTTCCATATCCCTACTATGAAGCTGTATGATGGTACAACGGATCCAGAGGAGCACATAGCACAATACAGGGAAAGGATGGAGATCAATCCTATCCCAGAAAAGTTGAAGGAAGCATGCCTATGTAAAGGATTTGGATCCACTCTTACTGGATCAGCTCTTAAGTGGCTGCTAAGTCTTCCCCCCTACTCTATTACTTCATTTGCTAATTTAGTTAATTTATTCAATAACCAATTCTCTTGCAGTAGAAAATTTGAAAGATTAACTAGTGATTTGTACAGGATAACTCAGAATCATAATGAATCATTAAGGGATTATATAACTAAATTTAGTAAGGAATCCTTGGACATTCCCAACTTGGATATGGCTACGGCTGTTGAAGCCTTCAAAATGGGACTGCTTAAGGATTCATTATTCTATGATGATCTTGTTATGACACCATTCAGGAATCTAGATGAAGTAAGAACTCGAGCACTCAGGTTCATCCGGCTAGAGGATGACAAGAGGATCCAGGAGAGACAAATAGGATCCTCAAAACAGGAGAAACATGGATCCTCCTTCAAGAGCAATAAGTTCAAATCCTACCATAGAAACGATAACCAGAATGTGCATGCTGTTGACCAGGAAGAGGATGATGAAGATTATCCTCCAATCTCAGAATACTGTTTTTCCGTTGATAATCATGAACTGATCCTTGCAATGCAGAATCTAGGTGAAAAGGCTAGATGGCCCAGGAAGAACGATAAACCATCCGGGACTAAAGACAAGTCGAAATGGTGTGCATACCATGAGGATTTCGGGCATCTAACTGAAGAATGCATAGCTTTAAGAAAAGAGATTGGATATCTGTTAAGCAAGGGGCACCTAAAAGAATTGTTGGGAAGAAAAAAGCAAAGGACTCAGGATCCTGAAAGGATCCCTGAAAAGGCTCCAGCACCTCCGGCAAATGCACAAGTGATCAACTTTATTTCCGGAGGATCAGACATCTGTGGTACATCCTTCTCGGCGGCCAAAAGACATGCAAAGGAGTCAAAAATGGATAATGGAGAAAGGCCTATTAGAACATCAAGTGTCTCAGAAGGGAAGATGATAACGTTTGATGAGGATGATCGCATTAACATTCAGGATCCTCATCATGATAGTTTAGTTATCACTCTCTTTATCTCTAACCATTTTGTCCGCAGGATCCTTATTGATGGAGGAAGCTCAGTGAACATTATCCAGCTTGATGTTCTGAAGAAGATGGGAATCCCAGAATCAGACATCACACCAAGATCCTCCGTGCTTGTAGGATTCAGTGGGGAAACGAAGAAAACTCTGGGGGACATCAAACTCCCAATCTATGTGGAAGGATTACATAATTACCAGAAATTTTGCGTTATTGACTGTTTGTCTTGTTGCAATGTTATCCTTGGCAGGCCTTGGATACATGATATGAAAGCAGTCCCATCCACCTACCATCAATGTGTGAAGCTCCCTAGCCCATGGGGAATAATCAAGATCGACAGTGATCAGCAGGAGGCTAAGGATTGTTATACCTCATCCATGAAGCCAACCTCGAAGCCAAGGGAGCAATAGCAATTACAGTATCCTCCGAGGAATGTCTTGGAGGCAAGGGAACAAGATGTGGACGAAATCCTCTTGGATCCTAGTGATCCTGAATCAAAAATCTATATCGGATCAGGGATCCTTGGCAGGATGAAAGAAGACTTATTATCCTTCCTCAAAAGAAGAAAATCTACCTTTGCTTGGAAACATGAAGATATGACAGGTATATCTAAGGATATTATTACTCACAAACTTGGCATTGACAGGTCTATCAAACCAATCCATCAAAAAAGGAGGAAGTTTGCACCAGAAAGGAATGCCATTATCCAAGAAGAAGTAGAGAGACTACTTCGAGCAGGTATGATCAGAGAGGTAAAATATCCAAAATGGTTAGCCAATGTGGTCGTTGTCCAAAAGAAAAATGGAAAGTGGAGGGTATGTGTCGATTTCACTGATCTGAATAAGGCATGTCCCAAGGATCCTTTCCCACTACCCCACATTGACTCCATGGTGGATGCAACAGCGGGGCATGAACTGTTGACCTTTATGGATGCATCATCTGGATTCCAACAAATTCAGTTGGAACCATCTGACCAAGAGGATACAGCCTTTATGACCCCAACAGGTTTGTATTGTTATATTGCCATGCCTTTTGGATTAAGAAATGCAGGTGCAACATATCAAAGGCTGGTGAATATGATGTTCAAAGATCAAATTGGACAAACTATGGAAGTATACATAGATGATATGGTAGTCAAATCAAAGAAAGCTGAGGATCACCTAAGGGATTTAGAAGAAGCATTTGATATCCTTGATAAATATAACATGAAGCTTAATCCTTCAAAGTGCCACTTTGGTGTTAAGGCAGGTAAATTCCTAGGATATATGGTAACTCAGAGAGGCATTGAAGCAAGTCCGGAGCAAATTAAAGCACTAGTGAACATCAAGTCCCCTGCCAATGCTAAGGATGTGCAAAGGCTAACAGGCAGGATAGCAGCTCTGAACAGGTTCATATCAAAATCCTCAGAAAAATGTAAAGAATTTTACGATATCCTAACGAAGAACAAGAAGTTTGAATGGACTGAGAAACATGAGAATGCTCTACAAGCCCTTAAAGAATATATGTCCTCAGCACCAGCATTAACAAAGCCCGAAAAAGGAGATGTGTTATCCTTATATTTGGCGGTATCCTCAACCGCTGTAAGTGATGTCCTTGTTAAGGATCATGAAGGTACACAATATCCTATCTACTATGTAAGTAAGAGTTTACTTGATGCCGAATCCAGGTACTCACACCTCGAAAAACTTATTCTTGCATTAATCATGGCATCAACTAAGTTAAGGCATTATTTTGAAACCCATACTATTGTTGTTAGAACTAACTTTCCAATTAAGAATGTCCTTAGGAAACCAGAGATGTCAGGAAGAATGGCTAAGTGGGCAGTAAAGCTTAGTGCCCATGATATAAGATATGAGCCAAGAACAACCATTAAATCCCAAGCACTAGCTGACTTTGTGGCTGATTTCAGTAGTGATCTACAAAGAGAAGCAGAATTGGAGGTCCAACAGCTGGATGAGACCAAGGATCCTTGGATACTACACACTGATGGATCCTCAAATGTTAAGGGCACAGGGCTCGGGATACTACTAAAATCGCCACAGGGGGACATAATACCCCACTCCATAGCCTGTGAGTTCCAAGCAACTAACAATGAGGCTGAATATGAAGCCTTAATTGCTGGCTTACAAATTGCTAAGGATATGGGGGTAAAATATCTCAAAGTATATGTAGACTCATTATTGATCACCAATCACTTTAATGGATCCTATGCTGTTAAAGGTGAAAAACTAACCAAATATTTAGAGATAGTCAAAGAATTGGCACTCTCTTTTGTTTCTTTCAGCTTAACACAGGTACCAAGGGAGGATAACACGGAAGCTGATGCATTGGCCAACTTAGGATCATCCTTAAAAATTCCAGAAGACATAAGTATCCCTATCATCCATATCCTGGCTCCTGCTATTGAAAGTCAAGTGGCCATGGAAATAGAAGAGGATACTGCAGTAATCCCTAGTGAAGAAGCTCAATCTTATGCAGGATCATGGGTCTCACCAATCATGAAATACTTGCAAGACGGAGAGATTCCAATGGGAGAAAATCCTAGAGCTTTCAGGATCAAGGTATCTCAATTTACGATCTTAAATAATGTGCTATATAAACGATCCCTTGCAGGACCATATTTAAGATGTATTGAGGATCCTGAAATTGAAGAAGTGTTGAGAGACTTCCATGAAGGAGATTGTGGAAACCACACTGGGGGCAGGGCATTATTCTCAAGGATCCTTAGAACAGGATACTACTGGCCAACCATGAAAAGGGATGCTGTAGAATATGCTAGGAAATGTGATCCTTGTCAAAGACACAGCAATATCCTTCATCAACCAGCTGAATTACTACACCCCATACCATCCTCTTGGCCATTCATGAGATGGGGAATGGATATAGTTGGCAAGCTCCCTAAAGCACCTGGTGGAAAAGTATTTATGCTTGCCATGACTGACTACTTCTCTAAGTGGATAGAGGCTGAAGAAAATGCTGCAATCCTGGCTCAGGATTTGGATACTATTGAGGAAATCAGGGATCTGGCTAGGATAAGGATGGCAAGCTACCAACAAAGAATGGCTGGTGCTTACAACAAAAATGTTAGGATAAGGAAGTTCCAAGTCGGAGATATGGTGTTGAGAAAAACATTCCAAAACACTATTAATCCTGCTGACGGAAAGTTAGCACCAAAATGGGAAGGCCCTTACTTAATTGAAGCCGAAGCAGGAAAGGGGGCATATAGGTTGCTAACCATGGAAGGAAATTTGTTACCAAGAGCCTGGAATGCTGTTCACTTGAAGAAATATTTTATGTGAACATGATCCTTCAAGCATGTGATCCTTATATTGAAGTATCCTTGAAGGATCCCGATGATATCAGTAATCCTTACTCTGGTAATGTGCTTATCCTAAAACTATTACATTTCCTTACTTTTTACCAAAGGATAAGGATCCTGTATCCTTCATCCTCTTCTCACGAACCATTTGAGTTATGATAGTTTAGGTATCTACGGCATGTCGTCAAGAATCTTCAAAAGAAACGCAGATCCTTGGGCTTGTCCCCAGTTATCCTTGGGATTATCCCCAGTTTCCGCCAGCAGCGCACGATGATCCTGATATAGTTCACGTCTTTGGGACCAGTACCCACTTCCGGGGCTGACAACCTCATCGTACTGGCTATACCCAGGATCCTCCGTATAATGGTAGACGTACCATACATCCGTTCCTAAGGTTTCTAACGTTTTCACGTTAGCTAAGGTTTTGACATTTTCATGTCACTAAGTTTGGATAGTCGCCAGTAAGGGCCATACTCCAGTTTACATACGATCCTTTGGGCTTGTCCCCAGTTATCCTTCGGGCTTGTCCCCAGTTATCCTTTGGGCTTGTCCCCAGTGATCCTCCGGGATCATCCTCAGTTATCCTTTGGGCATGTCCCCAGCTACTAATTTATCTTTTACAATGGCTTAGTCCCAAGATATGTTCCATTTTTCAGGTTTTCGAAGATTAAACAATTAAGGATCCTCAATCCTTATTATCCATTAAAGTCTTACTTATGGTTATCCCGACTAAAGGTTAGGATCCTAACTTGGATCCTCAGGTATGATCCTTAACTTTTTTTAATTTCATTATTCATTTAACCTTTAGACCTTGACAACTGAACCTATGATCCTTAAAATAAACTACCTTGAAAATTTTCGATTATAGGATATTTGATCCAGGATCATATCCTAAATTTCTTGGACATGGTTTGCTTAATTATCGTTACAAATATATTTCTAAAACAATTGGAAACTAAAAAGATAAACAAAGGATAACAACACAGGATAAGCCAGAAAGATTAAGGTTATATTATTAGCAAAAGGATCTTTAACCCTTGCAAAAACTTATCAAAATTGCCAACCCACGTTTCTACCAGCAAAACGTGGCCCGTCCACATGGGTTGGCAAAGGGTGTCCATTGTCTATGCGGTCTTAGCAGGTACAGGAAAGTGAAAGCGGCAGGATCACAAAGGCTTCATCCCCCAAACAGAGGATCCCTCCACCTTTTGCAATCCTACCTATTGTCCAAAGGATCCAGGATCCTTAACCCTAAGAGCTATTGTTCAAATTACAGACCATAAATTGTTCACAAACCATCAACAACCACAAAAAAAAACACTACCAATCCTAAAAAATTAGGCTCCGGCCTAGTCTCGAAATATCCATCATCGCCCAATCCAGCAGCTCACACCTCTGCTGCTCCATCACCTCCAGCATCTCCACCCTGATCCTTCTCAGCATCACCACCTTCCAGCATAGGGATCTCCTCAGCCTCATCCTCATCCTCCAGCTCCGCCAATCTTGCCTTCCAACCCTCCACGTCCCATGAGCTCTTGTCAAAGGCAGGATCCTGAGCCTCCGCAGCCATTTGTAATTGTATCTTGTACATAGCAGTTGCGGCAGAGACCTTGGCATCCTGGATGATCTCCTGCTTCTCGCCATCCATGTCAATTAGCCTTTGAGCAGCCTCATCCTTTGTAGCCCGGAGCTCCTTCTCAAGATCGGCTATCTTGAGATCCTTTAACACGCCCATTTGCTGCAGGTCAGCGATTTGGCTCTCCTGATCCTCGACGTGGCCAAGGTAGGTCTCAATCTCAGCAAATTTCTGCAAAAAAGAAAAAAGGTAAGTTCAGGATCAGGTGATCCTCAAAAAAGCAGGATATACAAGCAGGATATTCGAGAAGGATAACTAACAGGGGCAATGATCCTTACCTCATTGACGTAGTCAAGGAACTGTTGGCGGATCAGGGGAAATCCTTGAAGATCCTCAGGAGCCTTCCTCTTCTTCCCCTTACTTCTAACAGGTGCTTTAGGAGCTGAAGCAGAGGGACTGGCAACAGAAGCCTTCTTTCGTGAAGACTTGACGTTGGCAAGTTCATCAATCCCGAACTTGGAGGCAGACTTGGCAGATTTGGCAGACTTCCCAACACCTACACAATCAAAACAAGATAAGTTCCCTTACCAATTAAACAATCTAGCATATAACTTACTTTTTACAAGGATACTTACTTGACATAGTGGCAGATGCGGAGGATACTTCCTGTGAATCTTGGACGGAGACTTGGAAACTTCTGACCTCAGGATTGAGCTTTTTAAAAGCTAAGACTCTTTCGCTTGCAGCAGGGGTTAACTTAAGATAAGCAATGGATATAGCTGCACAAAAAATAAAAAAAGACGTTAGTGATCCTCATCGTTTGAGACAAGTCTGATAGTGATCCTTCCAGGATCCTCTATCCTACCATGAGTAGCCCATTCCTTGGGCAGATCCTCCCCATCTGGGATGGTATCCCTTCTAACAAAGAAAAAGCGACGCTTCCAGTTTGTATCGTTCTTAGTGACCTTGAAGACAGGGTGATCCTCCCCGGCTTTCCGCTTCAGCAAGTATCGATGAGAACCAAATGTGGTAAGATCATAAAGTGCGGCCAACTCTGCCATCCCCAAATCAATTCCCTTCTGCTCGATGATCCTCTCGAAGGTATACAAGACCCTCCAGATCATCGGCATAGCTTGGATATAAGATATGCCGGTTAAAGAAAAGAAGGATTGGGTGAAGGCTGGAAAAGGACACGAATACCCTATGATGAACGGAGTAGCAGGAAAGGCCACCCAAACGTCTGAAACAAAGTCGCTCAAAGCAGTAGATGTGAAGGATTTGAAAACAGCATTCGCCGGAAAGCAATGACGAATCCTGTCTACGTGGGCATCAGTAAAGCAACACCTCTCCGTAGGAGAATCCTTGATGATCCCTTGGCTTTTTAGGGGACTACTCTTCTTGGAATCCTTGTGTGGAGAATTCAGGAGCAACATGCTTGTGACGGAACAGAAACAGAATAAAAGCAAGAAACAGAGCAAGACAAGGAAGAAAGGAAAGAGAGAAGAAGAGAGTACCTGGTCAATCTTCGGTAGCGATTATAAAGGGAAGATATCTCGAATTTAAATGCAGAGTGATCCTAACCCTATCTCCTATTTATAATCATGATTTGCAGGGATTGTCACATCTGTGACGTAATGATCACAACGGCTAGTCCGCTTATAACGGCTAGTTATCCGAATAGTCTGTTGAAGATAAGATCAGAGCAAAACATAACTCGTTTATTTACAATAAACTCCTTATATTTTGGGGGCAATTGTTAGGGCTGGATTTTTATCATACGTGATCCTTATACGTGATCCTAACCAGTGATCCTTGTTTCTTTGGCAGACAGTGATCCTCAGCAGGACTTCAGGATCAGGATCATGGACCATCAAAGGATCCTCATGCTAACAGTTACCTTCGTTTGAAACAATGTTATTTTGCAGGAACATCTAGCAGGATACGCTCTTAGCATCATAATCAAGGGACGCGTCTTCACAATTATAGCATGAGCTTAATCAAAGATGGACGTTGCAAAGGATATGGAAACTTAGCTTGATTTAAGGGCGGCAATTTAGGCTAGATTGTCTTTTATTTCTAAAGGGGTAATGAGCTGATTATTAGTCTTTTTACCTAAAATAGGTCACCTACACTTGTATAAATACCACTCTTCCTCATTTGGAAGAACACACACGACATACAACGCAACTCTCACACACTTAGACACTCGAAACAATAGTGATCCTTGTACTCAGCTCATTATCATCCGAAGTTGTAACTATTTTGTTCTTATATTGAAGTTTGGTGATCGGTAGTTGCCATCACCCGAGGTTTTTTATGCCGGAGATCATATATTGATCAAGGGCTTTTTCCTCGTATAAATCATTGTGTCTTTGCATATTTCTCATAAAAGTGATCCTTTACTTTTGTAATTAACCAAGCATCATACCCCGTTTACATAAAGTTTGGTTACATTATCCTTGTGTGATTTTTGACCAAAACAGTATTTACTTTGATTTTGAAGATGAAGGATCGTATGCAACGGCAGGATGAAACTAATGAAAGGATCCTCAGGGAAATTGGAGATCTCAAAAGACAGAAGAAAACGGCAGAGGGTCACTCCCCACTGATGCCCAAGTCTTTGAGCTTTGATACTCCAATGATTACTTCTCAGCCATCAGGAATTCCAGACGTGCAAATTATGGGAAAATCAAGAGGATTGCACCTCGGATCGACAGCAATGACTCAGGCATCAGGCTCGCACTTTCAGCCGGCAGGATCCTATCCCCAGTATATAGGATCCTTCATGAATTCGGGAGCCTATCCGGGAGCACAGCAGTTTCAAGGATCTTACTTTGTTCCAGGATCATCCCAGGGTCAAGGATCCTCCTTCGTTCCAGGATCATCCCAGGTTCAAGGATCCTCCTTCGTTCCAGGATCATCCCAGATACCAGGATCCTTCCAAATACCGGGATCCTTCCAGATGCCAGGATCCCTGAAAAGTTTGCAAACAGGAAGTCTAGATGTCCATCAAGGAGACTTCATTCCAATACAGACCATTGCCTCCACTGGTCCCTCCGTTATCCCTGAATCCCAGCAATATGGATTCACTAACTTAAACTCAATGGGAGGTAACACTTTAAATAATCATCTTACTACTAACCATGGATTCATGCAGGATACAGGTGTCAATCATGCTATGGCCAGGGAATTGCAGAAGCTAAAAGATATGATCTCAAGTGTTCCAGGGGTAGTCAAGCCTATCCCGGAGATTGCAGATGGAAGCCACAAGGTATCTCGCTTTGCACCACCAATTTGTGATGCAGAGGTACCCAAAAGGTTCCATATCCCTACTATGAAGCTGTATGATGGTACAACGGATCCAGAGGAGCACATAGCACAATACAGGGAGAGGATGGAGATCAATCCTATCCCAGAAAAGCTGAAGGAAGCATGCCTATGTAAAGGATTTGGATCCACTCTTACTGGATCAGCTCTAAAGTGGCTGCTAAGTCTTCCCCCTTACTCTATTACTTCATTTGCTAATTTAGTTAATTTATTCAATAACCAATTCTCTTGTAGTAGAAAATTTGAAAGATTAACCAGTGATTTATATAGAGTAACTCAAAGTCATAATGAATCATTAAGGGATTACATAACTAAATTTAGTAAAGAATCCTTGGACATTCCCAACTTGGATATGGCTACGGCTGTTGAAGCCTTCAAAATGGGACTGCTTAAGGATTCATTATTCTATGATGATCTTGTTATGACACCATGCAGGAATTTAGATGAAGTAAGAACTCGGGCACTCAGGTTCATCCGGCTAGAGGATGACAAGAGGATCCAGGAGAGACAAGTAGGATCCTCAAAACAGGAGAAGCAAGGATCCTCCTTCAAGAACAACAAATTCAAATCCTACCATAGAAATGAGAACCAGAATGTGCACGCTGTTGACCAAGAAGAGGATGATGAGGATTATCCTCCAATCTCAGAATATTGTTTTTCCGTTGATAATCATGAACTAATCCTTGCAATGCAGAATCTAGGTGAAAAAGCTAGGTGGCCCAGGAAGAATGATAAACCATCCGGGACTAAAGACAAGTCAAAATGGTGTGCATACCATGAGGATTTCGGGCATCTAACTGAAGAATGCATAGCTTTAAGAAAAGAGATTGGATATCTGTTAAGCAAGGGGCACCTAAAAGAATTGTTGGGAAGAAAAAAGCAAAGGACTCAGGATCCTGAAAGGATCCCTGAGAAGGCTCCAGCACCTCCGGCAAATGCACAAGTGATCAACTTTATTTCCGGAGGATCAGACATCTGTGGTACATCCTTCTCGGCGGCCAAAAGGCATGCAAAGGAGTCAAAAATGGATAATGGAGAAAGGCCTATCAGAACATCAAGTGTCTCAGAGGGGAAGATAATAACGTTTGATGAGGATGATCGCATCAATATTCAGGATCCTCATCATGATAGTTTAGTTATTACTCTCTTTATCTCTAACCATTTTGTCCGCAGGATCCTTATCGATGGAGGAAGCTCAGTGAACATTATCCAGCTTGATGTTCTGAAGAAAATGGGTATCCCAGAATCAGACATTACACCAAGATCCTCCGTGCTTGTAGGATTCAGTGGAGAAACGAAGAAAACTCTGGGGGACATCAAACTCCCAATCTACGTGGAAGGATTACATAATTATCAAAAATTTTGTGTTATTGACTGTTTGTCTTGTTGCAATGTTATCCTTGGCAGGCCCTGGATACATGATATGAAAGCAGTCCCATCCACCTACCATCAATGTGTGAAGCTCCCTAGCCCATGGGGAATAATCAAGATCGACAGTGATCAGCAGGAGGCTAAGGATTGTTATACCTCGTCCATGAAGCCAACCTCGAAGTCAAGGGAGCAATAGCAATTACAGTATCCTCCGAGGAATGTCTTGGAGGCAAGGGAACAAGATGTGGACGAAATCCTCTTAGATCCTAGTGATCCTGAATCAAAAATCTATATCGGATCAGGGATCCTTGGCAAGATGAAAGAAGACCTAATATCCTTCCTCAAAAGAAGAAAATCTACCTTTGCTTGGAAACATGAAGATATGACAGGTATATCTAAGGATATTATTACTCACAAACTTGGCATTGACAGGTCTATCAAACCAATCCATCAAAAAAGGAGGAAGTTTGCACCAGAAAGGAATGCCATTATCCAAGAAGAAGTAGAGAGACTACTTCAAGCAGGTATGATCAGAGAGGTAAAGTATCCAAAATGGTTAGCCAATGTGGTCGTTGTCCAAAAGAAAAACGGAAAGTGGAGGGTATGTGTCGATTTCACTGATCTGAATAAGGCATGTCCCAAAGATCCTTTCCCATTACCCCACATTGACTCCATGGTGGATGCAACAGCGGGGCATGAACTGTTGACCTTTATGGATGCATCATCTGGATTCCAACAAATTCAGATGGAACCATCTGACCAAGAGGATACAGCCTTTATGACCCCAACAGGTTTGTATTGTTATATTGCCATGCCTTTTGGATTAAGAAATGCAGGTGCAACATATCAAAGGCTGGTGAATATGATGTTCAAAGATCAAATTGGACAAACTATGGAAGTATACATAGATGATATGGTAGTCAAATCAAAGAAAGCTGAGGATCACCTAAGGGATTTGGAGGAAGCATTTGATATCCTTGATAATTATAACATGAAGCTTAATCCTTCGAAGTGCCACTTCGGCGTTAAGGCAGGTAAATTCCTAGGATATATGGTAACTCAGAGGGGCATTGAGGCAAGTCCGGAGCAAATTAAAGCACTAATAAACATCAAGTCCCCTGCCAATGCTAAGGATGTGCAAAGGCTAACAGGCAGGATAGCAGCTCTGAACAGGTTCATATCAAAATCCTCAGAAAAAAGTAAAGAATTTTACGATATCCTAAGGAAGAACAAGAAGTTTGAATGGACTGAGAAACATGAGAATGCTTTACAAGCCCTTAAAGAATATATGTCCTCAGCCCCAGCATTATCAAAGCCCGAAAAAGGAGACGTGTTATCCTTATATTTGGCAGTATCCTCAACCGCTGTAAGTGCTGTCCTTGTTAAGGATCACGAAGGCACACAATATCCTATCTACTATGTAAGTAAGAGTTTACTTGATGCCGAATCCAGGTACTCACACCTCGAAAAACTTATTCTTGCATTAATCATGGCATCAACTAAGCTAAGGCATTATTTTGAAACCCATACTATTGTTGTTAGAACTAACTTTCCAATTAAGAATGTCCTCAGGAAACCAGAGATGTCAGGAAGAATGGCTAAGTGGGCAGTAAAGCTTAGTGCCCATGATATAAGATATGAGCCAAGAACAGCCATTAAATCCCAAGCACTAGCTGACTTTGTGGCTGATTTCAGTAGTGATCTACAAGAAGAAGCAGAATTGGAGGTCCAACAGCTGGATGAGACCAAGGATCCTTGGATACTACACACTGATGGATCCTCAAATGTCAAGGGCACAGGGCTCGGGATACTACTAAAATCGCCACAGGGGGGCATAATACCCCACTCCATAGCCTGTGAGTTCCAAGCAACTAACAATGAGGCTGAATATGAAGCCTTAATTGCTGGCTTGCAAATTGCTAAGGATATGGGGGTAAAATATCTTAAAGTATATATAGACTCATTATTGATTACCAATCACTTTAATGGATCCTATGCTGTTAAAGGTGAAAAACTAACCAAATATTTAGAGATAGTCAAAGAATTGGCACTCTCTTTTGTTTCTTTCAGCTTAACACCGGTACCAAGGGAGGATAACACGGAAGTTGATGCATTGGCCAACTTAGGATCATCCTTAAAAATTCCAGAAGACATAAGTATCCCTATCATCCATATCCTGGCTCCTGCTATTGAAAATCAAGTAGCCATGGAAATAGAAGAGGATACTGCAGTAATCCCTAGTGAAGAAGCTCAATCTTATGCAGGATTATGGGTCTCACCAATCATGAAATACTTGCAACACGGAGAGATCCCGATGGGAGAAAATCCTAGAGCTTTCAGGATCAAGGTATCTCAATTTACAATCTTAAACAATGTGCTATATAAACGATCCCTTGCAGGACCATATTTAAGATGTATTGAGGATCCTGAAGTTGAAGAAGTGTTGAGAGACTTCCATGAAGGAGATTGTGGAAACCACACTGGGGGCAGGGCATTATTCTCAAGGATCCTTAGGACAGGATACTACTGGCCAACCATGAAAAGGGATGCTGTAGAATATGCTAGGAAATGTGATCCTTGTCAAAGACACAGCAATATCCTTCATCAACCAGCTGAATTGCTACACCCCATACCATCCTCTTGGCCATTCATGAGATGGGGAATGGATATAGTTGGCAAGCTCCCTAAAGCACCTGGTGGAAAAGTATTTATGCTTGCCATGACTGACTACTTCTCTAAGTGGATAGAGGCTGAAGCTTTTTCTCAAGTCAGAGAAAAAGAAGTTATATCCTTTATCAAAAGAAACATTATAACTAGATTTGGCATTCCCTCTGAAATTGTATGTGATAATGGTTCCCAATTCATTGGAAGCAGAACTACTAACTTTTGTGACAGTTGGGGAATCAAGATGATAACATCAACACCAGTTCATCCACAAGCCAATGGCCAAGCAGAATCATCCAACAAGATCATCATCAACAATCTAAAGAAGAAGCTAGGATCCAAGAAGGGAAAATGGGCAGAGGAGTTACCTTATGTGCTATGGGCTGATAGAACAACTCCCAAGAATGCCACTGGTCAAACACCCTTCTCTTTAGTATTTGGGGCAGAAGCAGTAATCCCAACAGAGATGGTGATCAAAACTGCTAGAACAAGTGCTCGTGATCCTGAAGAGAATGCTGCAATCCTGGCTCAGGATTTGGATACTATTGAAGAAATCAGGGATCTGGCTAGGATAAGGATGGCAAGCTACCAACAAAGAATGGCTGGTGCTTACAACAAAAATGTTAGGATAAGGAAGTTCCAAATCGGAGATATGGTGTTGAGAAAAGCATTCCAAAACACTATTAATCCTGCTGACGGGAAGTTAGCACCAAAGTGGGAAGGCCCTTACTTGATTGAAGCTGAAGCAGGAAAGGGGGCATACAGATTGCTAACAACGGAAGGAAACTTGTTACCAAGAGCCTGGAATGCTGTTCACTTAAAGAGATACTTTATGTGAACACGATCCTTCAAGCATGTGATCCTTACATTGAAGTATCCTAAAAGAATCCCGGTGATATCAGTGATCCTTACTCTGGTAATATCCTTATCTTAAAACTATTACATTTCCTTACTTTTTACCAAAGGATAAGGATCCTGTATCCTTCATCCTCTTCTCACAAACCATTTGAGTTATGATAGTTCAGGTATCTACAGCATATCGTCAAAGATCATCAAAAGCAACGCAGATCCTTGGGCTTGTCCCCAGTTATCCTTGGGATTATCCCCAGTTTCCGCCAGCAGCGCACGATGATCCTGATATAGTTCACGTCTTTGGGACCAGTACCCACTTCCGGGGCTGACAACCTCATCGTACTGGCTATACCCAGGATCCTCCGTATAATGGTAGACGTACCATACATCCGTTCCTAAGGTTTCTAACGTTTTCACGTTAGCTAAGGTTTTGACATTTTCATGTCACTAAGTTTGGATAGTCGCCAGTAAGGGCCATACTCCAGTTTACATACGATCCTTTGGGCTTGTCCCCAGTTATCCTTTGGGCTTGTCCCCAGTTATCCTTTGGGCTTGTCCCCAGTGATCCTTTGGGATCATCCTCAGTGATCCTATGGGCTTGTCCCCAGTTATCCTTTGGGCTTGTCCCCAATTACTAACTTATCTTTTATATTGGCTTAGTCCCAAGTTATATTCCATTTTTCAGGTTTTCGAAGTTAAACAAATAAGGATCCTTAATCCTTATTATCCATTAAAGTTTTACTTATGGTTATCCCGATTAAAGGTTAGGATCCTAACTTGGATCCTCAGGTATGATCCCTAACTATTTTCAATTTCATTATTCAATTGAATAACCTTTAGACCTTGACAACTGAACCTATGATCCTTAAATAAACTACCATGAAAATTTTCGATTATAGGATATTTGATCCAGGATCATATCCTAAATTTCTTAAACATAATTTGCTCAACTTTTCTTACTCAAACAAACATGTGTCAAAACAATTGAAAATAAAAAAGATAATAACACAAGATAAGCGACAAAAGTTTAAGATTTTATTTATTAACGAAAGGATTAACCCTTCAAAAGTTGTCAAAATTGCCAACCCACATTTCTATCAGCAAAACGTGGCCCGTCCACATGGGTTGGCAAAGGGTGTCCATTGTCTATGCGGTCTTAGCAGGTACAGGAAAGTAAAAGCGGCAGGATCACAAAGGCTTCATCCCCCAAACAGAGGATCCCTCCACCTTTTGTAATCCTACCTATTGTTCGAAGGATCCAGGATCCTTTACCCTAAAAACTATTGTTCAAAGATTACAAACCATAATTGTCTCAAACCACAAAACAAACCACTACCAAACTCAAAAAAATTGGGCTCCGGCCTAGTCTCGAAATATCCATCATCGCCCAATCCCGCAGCTCACACCTTTGCTGCTCCATCACCACCAGCTTCTCCACCCTGATCCTTGTCAGCATCACCGCCCTCCAGCATTGGGATCTCCTCTGCTTCGTCCTCATCCTCCAGCTCTGCCAATCTTGCCTTCCAACCCTCCACGTCCCATGAGCTCTTGTCAAAGGCAGGATCCTGAGCCTCTGCAGCCATTTGTAGTTGTATCTTGTACATAGCAGTTGCGGCAGAGACCATGGCATCCTGGATGATCTCCTGCTTCTCACCATCCATGTCAATTAGCCTTTGAGCAGCCTCATCCTTTGTAGCCCGGAGCTCCTTCTCAAGATCGGCTATCTTGAGATCCTTTAACACGCCCATTTGTTGGAGGTCGGCGATTTGGCTCTCCTGATCCTCGACGTGGCCAAGGTAGGTCTCAATCTCAGCAAGTTTCTGCAAAAGAGAAAAAAGGTAAGTTCAGGATCAGGTGATCCTCAAAAAAGCAGGATATACAGGCAGAATATACAAGCAGGATATACAGGCAGAATATACAAGCAGGATATACAGGCAGAATATACAAGCAGGATATTCGAAAAGGATAACCAACAGGGGCAATGATCCTTACCTCATTGACATAGTCAAGGAACTGTTGGCGGATCAGGGGAAATCCTTGGAGATCCTCAGAAGTCTTCCTCTTCTTCCCCTTACCTCTAACAGGTGCTTTAGGAGCCGAAGCAGAGGGACTGGCAACAGAAGCCTTCTTTCGTGAAGACTTGACGTTGGCAAGTTCATCAATCCCGAACTTGGATGCAGACTTGGCAGACTTAGCAGGTTTCCCAGCGCCTACACAACCAAAACAAGATAAGTTCCCTTACTAACTAAACAGTCTGACATATAACTTACTTTTTAATAAGGATACTTACTTGACATAGTGGCAGATGCGGAGGATACTTCTTGAGAATCTTGGACGGTGACTTGAAAACTTCTGACCTCAGGATTAAGCCTTTTAAAAGCTAAAACTCTTTCTCTTGCAGCAGGGGTCAATTTAAGATGAGCAACGGAAATAGCTGCACAAAAGATAAAAAAGACATTAGTGATCCTCATCATAAGAGACAAGTCTGATGGTGATCCTTCCAGGATCCTCTATCCTACCATGAGTGGCCCACTCCTTGGGCAGATCCTTCCCGTGAGGGATGGTATCCCTTCTGACAAAAAAGAAGCGTCGCTTCCAGTTTGTATCATTTTTTGTAACCTTGAAAACAGGATGATCCTCCCCGGCTTTTCGTTTCAACAAGTATCGACAGGAACCAAATGTGGTAAGATCATATAACTCGGCCAGCTCCGGCATCCCTAAATCAATTCCCTTCTGCTCGATGATCCTCTCGAAGGTATACAAGACCCTCCAAATCATCGGCATAGCTTGGATATAAGATATGCCGGTTAAAGAAAAGAAGGATTGGGTAAAGGCTGGAAAAGGATACGAATACCCTATGTTGAACGGAGTAGCAGGAAAAGCCACCCAGACGTCTGAAACAAAGTCACTCAAAGCAGTGGAAGTGAAAGATTTGAAGATAGCATTCGCCGGAAAATAGTGACGGACTCTATCAATCTGAACATCGGTGAAACAACACCTCTCATGGGGAGAATCCTTGATGATCCCTTGACCCTTCAAGGGACTGTTCTTCTTGGGATCCTTGTGAGGGGAATTCCGGAGCAACATATTCGCAGAAGAATGGAAAGAGAAAGAGAAACAGAGTAAAATAAATAAGAAAAGAGGAAGAATACCTGATCAATCTTCGGACGAGATTATAAAGGGAGTATCTCTTGAATTTAAATGCAAATTGATCCTAACTCTATCTCCAATTTATAATGATGATCTGCAGAGCTGTCACTTCTTTGACGTAAGAGTTGCAACGGCTAGTCCGACTTCAACGGCTAGTTATTCGATTAGCTTGTTGCAGATAAGATCAAGCAAAATATAACTCGCTTATTTACAATATAACTCCTTATATTTTGGGGGCAATTGTTAGGGCTGGATTTTTATAACACATGATCCTTACATGTGATCCTAACCAGTGATCATTGTTTCTTTGGCAGATAGTGATCCTCAGCAGAGTTCCAGGATCAGGATCACGGACCATCATAGGGATCCTCATGCTAACAGTTGTTTTCATTGAATTTAATGTTATCTTGCAGGAATGTCTAGCAGGATCCGCTCTTAGCATCGCAAACAAGGGACGCGTCTTTACAACTTTGGCATATGCTTAATCAGAGATGAACGTTGTAGAGGATATGGAAACTCGGCATGATTTAAGGGCGATAATTTAGGCTAGATTTACTTTTATTTCTAAAGGGGTAATGAGCTGATTGTTAGTCTATTTACCTAAAATAGGTCACTCACACTTGTATATATAACACTCTTCCCCATTCGGAAGACACACAACACAACTCTCACACACTTAGACACTCGAAACTATAGTGATCCTTGTACTCAGCTCATTATCATCCGAAGTTGTAACTATATTTTTCTTATATTGAAGTTGGTGATCGGTAGTTGCCATCACCCGAGGTTTTTTATGCCGGAGATCATACATTGATCAAGGGCTTTTTCCTCGTATAAATCATTGTGTCTTTGCATATCTCTCACAAAAGTGATCCTTTACTTTTATAATTAACCAAGCATCATACCCCGTTTACATAAAATTTGGTTACATTATCCTTGTGTGATTTTTGACCAAAACATGAGGTATGATGCTTGAATTGAAGAATAACAATAAGGATCACTCAGAAATGAAATGCACAAGTGACACAAAGATTTATACGAGGAAAAAGCCCTTGATCAATGAATGATCTCCGGCATAAAAAAACCTCGGGTGATGGAAACTACCGATCACCAACTCAAATTAAACAATAAACGTGTTACAACTTTGGATGATAGCGAGCTAAGTACAAGGATCACTATGGTGTATTGTGTAAAAATGTGTGAAATTGCTAAGTGTTTTGCCGAGAGCTGGTGAGAGCAGTTGTACGAGTGTGTGTGTAGCCAAAAATAGCCAAGTGTTTTCTAATTAGCTCGCTACCCCTTTTGTAAATAGAAGATATCTACACTAACTAACATTCCGCAAATCATGCAAGTCTTCCACGACTCCATAACGTCCACTTCCAGCCAAGCACGTGCGGAATAAACATGGAATATTCTCTAGGAACGTCGCCAAGACCAAGTCCAAGCTGGTACTCCTGCAAAATAATACCATATTCGAAGTAGACAATCATTAGTATAAGGATCCTTAGGATGATCCATGATCCTGATCCTGAATCACTTCTGAGGATCACTAGTTGACACTGAAGTAAGGATCACCAAACCCCACAATAGTTAAGGATCACAGGTCATTTAGAAATCCTCCACTAACAATTGCCCCCAAAATATAAGGAGTAGTTATGTAAATAAACGAGTTGTATTTTGTTGTTCTTATCCGCAACAAGCTAACGGATAACTAGCCGTTGAAGACGGACTAGCCGTTACAAACCTGACGTCACTGAAGTGACTATCCTGCAAATCATCATTATAAATAGGAGTTAGAGATAGGGATCAATTTGCATTTAAATCCAAGAGAAACTCCCTTTAAATTCACATCCGAAGATCAATCAGGTATCTCTTTTCCTCTTCTTCCTTTACGTTTTCTTTCTCTGCTCCTTCTTTCTTCACCTTCTTCATAATCGAGATGATGCTAAGATCCACTCCTGTTAAGGATCATAAGAAGGATAGTCTTCTCAAGAGCCAGGGGAACATCAAAGATATGGTGAATGAAAGATGCTGCTTTACTGATCCACAAATAGATAGATCCCGCATTGCTTTCCGGCGAACACCTATTTCAAACTATTTGACCCCACCATCCTGAGTGATTACATTTCTGAAACTTGGGTAGCTTTCCCGGTTACTCCTTTCTCAATAGGATACTCGTATCCTTTCCCTGAATTCACCTAGTCTTTCTTCTCCCTACCGGCATCTCCTATATTCAAGCTATGCCAATGATTTGGAGGGTCTTATATACCCTTGAAAGGATCATTGAGCAAGAAGGGATTGATTTAGGAATGTCGGAGTTGGCAGAGATGTATGACCTCACGACGTTTGGATCCCACCGATATCTGTTTAAGCGAAAACCCGGTGAAGAACACCCCATTTTCAAAGCCACCAAGAACGATACAAACTGGAAACGACATTTTTTCTTTGTCAGAAGGGATTCAATCCCAAACGGAAAGGATCTACCAAGGAAGTGGTCCACCCATGGTAGGATAGAGGATCCTGAGAAGGATCACCAGATTGTTGTTGTATAAGGATCACTAACACCCTTTTGTTTTTTGTTGTACGGCTGTTTCTGTTTCACACCTTATACCATCACCTGTCACCAAGGAAAGGCTCGCTGCTTTTAGAAGACTTGATCCTGCAACAAGGTCATTCAAGACAAACACCCAAGACTCACAAGAAGTATCCTCAGGTTCTGTCACGATGTCAAGTAAGTATCCTTTTTTTTATATAGTTAAAAATTTAAGTAAACAGTTAAATAGAAATAGGATAAGGATACTTATCTGTTTTGAATGTACAGGTGCTGGTAAATCCTCAAAGTCTGCCTCCAAGTTCAGTGTCACTGATCTTGACAATGTCAGGTCCTCCAAGAAAAAGACTGCTGCTAGCCCCTCCGTCGTGATCACCAAGGCTACCACTTCAAAGGGAAGAGGTGGCAAGAAAAGAAAGAGCTCTGAAGCTAACAACCTTCAAGGCCTACCTCTGATCCGTCATCAGTTCCTCGAGTACTTCAATGATGCAAGGATCACTGACTTAGCTTAGTTATCCTATCCATTTAAGGATCACCAGACTCTAATCTTTGCATTTTCTCCTTTGTAGAAATTTGCTGAGATTGAAGACTACGTTGGGAGCGTTGAAGAGCTGGACAAAAAGTAAGTTGCAATGCTCAAGGACCTCAAAATTGTTGACCTCCAAAAAGACCTCCAGAATACCAAAACTGAGACGGCCAAGGTTCTGATCAATGCTGATTACGAGAAGCACGAGATCACACAGGATGCTAAAGTCTCCGCCGCCATTGCCATGTAAGACCAAGATACAGATGGCTCAAGAAGCTCAGGATCCTGCCTTTGATAGGAGCAACTGGGACATGGAAGGCTAGGCTGGCCGAGTTGGAGGATGATGAGGAGGAGGCTGAAGAGGTTTTAGCGATCGAGGCTGGTAGCAGTGGCAAGGATCAGGCGAAGGATACTGGAGCTGGAGGGGATGATGAGGCAGCGAAGGTGTAGGCTGCATGATTGGGCGATGATGGACACTTCTAGACATAGCCGGAGCCCAATTTTTTAGATTTGGTAGTGGTTTTTTGTGGTTGTGATGTTTTAAACAATGATGGTCTGTACTTTGAACAATAGTTTTAGGTTTAAGGATCAAGGATCCTTTGGACAATAGGTAGGATTACAAATGGTGGAGGGATCCTCTGTTTGGGGGATGAAGCCATTATGATCCTGCCGACTTTTATTTCCTGCACTTGCTATAACCACATGAACAATGGACACCCTTTGCCAACCCATGTGGACGGGCCACGTTTTGATTGTAGAAACGTGGGTTGGCAATTTTGACAACCTTAAAAGGGGTTAAATCTTTTGTTAATAAATAAAACTTTAACTTTTGACTTATCCTGTGATGTTATCCTTGTTATTATTTTACTTTCCAACCGCTATAATGTTCATTTTGTTCAAACTTATCAAGCCTTGAAAAATTTAAAAAAAATATCCAAAAAGTTTAAGATATGATCAAGGATCACATATCCCATAATCGATAAGTTCTGAAAAATAATATAGTTTAAGAATCACAAGTTCAGTTGTCAAAGTATAAGGGTTATTTCAAATAAATGATGAATGAAATCAAAATAGTTAAGGATCATACCTGAGAATCCAAGTTAGGATCCTAACCCTTAATATTATAATCAGGATAACCATAAGACAAACCTTAGTAAGAGGTAAGGATCAAGGATCCATGGTTGTTTAGCTCCAAAAACCTGAAATAGGATATAACTTGGGACTAAGCCAATATAAGATAAAAGTTAGCAACTGGGGACAAGCCCAAAGATAACTGGGGACAAGCCCAAGGATAACTGGGGACAAGCCCAAGGATAACTGGGGACAAGCCCAAGGATCGTATGTAAACTGGAGTATGGCCCTCACTGGCGACTATCCAAACTTATTGACATGAAAATGCCAAAACCTTAGCTAACGTGAAAACGTTAGAAACCTTAGGAACGGATGTATGGTACGTCTACCATTATACGTAGGATCCTAGGTATAGCCAGTACAATGGAATTGTCAGCCCCTAAAGCGAGTACTGGTCCCATTGCCATGAACTATATCAGGATCATCGTGCGCTGCTGGCGAAACTGGGAAGCCCAAAT
Source organism: Helianthus annuus (assembly GCF_002127325.2). Classification (NCBI taxonomy): domain Eukaryota; kingdom Viridiplantae; phylum Streptophyta; class Magnoliopsida; order Asterales; family Asteraceae; genus Helianthus; species Helianthus annuus. The sequence continues at coordinate 90,492,152 of NC_035441.2, forward strand.
AACTGGTTGCTTCTGCGGATAACTAACCCTTTGCTAAGGATACCTGAACCTTCAAAACTCAGAATCAAGTGAAAGGTGGATAGAGGATACAGGATCCTTATCCTTATATGAGAAAATAAGAGAATGAAATAGTTTGAGATTAGGATGTTACCACAATAAGGATTATCTGTGCTGTGGGGATCCTTTAAGGATAGTTATCATGTGAGGATCATGGATCCTTATCACATGAAGTACTTCTTCAAATGGACAACGTTCCAGGCTCTAGGTAGCAAATCACCTTCCATTGTTAGCAATCGATATGCCCCCTTTCCTGCCTCAGCTTCAATCAAGTAAGGACCTTCCCACTTTGGTGCCAGCTTTCCATCAGCAGGATTGATGGTATTCTGAAATGCTTTCCTTAGTACCATATCACCAACTTGGAACTTCCTGATCCTGACATTTTTGTTGTAGGCTCCAGCCATCCTTTGTTGATAACTGGCCATCCTTATCCTTGCTAAATCCCTGATTTCTTCTATAGTATCCAGGTCTTGAACCAAGTTCTCATCATTTTCTTCAGGATCACGAATACTTGTTCTTGCAGTTGGAACCACCATTTCTGTATGGATCAGTGATTCTGCCCCAAATACCAAAGAAAATGGAATTTGGCCTGTAGCATTCTTAGGAGTTGTCCTATCAGCCCAAAGTACATAAGGTAGTTCTTCTGCCCATTTTCCTTTCTTGGATCCAAGCTTCTTTTTCAAATTGTTGATGATGATCTTGTTGGATGATTCTGCCTGACCATTAGCTTGTGGGTGGACTGGTGTTGATGTTATCGTCTTAATCCCCCAACTGTCACAAAAGTTAGTAGTTCTGCCCCCAATAAATTGGGAACCATTATCACATATAATTTCAGAAGGGATACCAAATCTAGTAATAATATTTCTTTTAATGAAGGATATAACTTCCTTTTCTCTGACTTGGGCAAAGGCTTCAGCCTCTATCAACTTGGAGAAGTAATCAGTCATACCAAGCATGAACACTTTTCCACCAGGTGCCTTAGGAAGCTTACCAACTATATCCATACCCCATCTCATAAACGGCCAAAAGGAGGATATAGGATGCAGGAATTCAGCCGGTTGATGAAGGATATTGCTGTGTCTCTGACAAGGATCACATTTTTTAGCATACTCCACAGCGTCTCTCATCATAGTTTGCCAATAGTATCCTGTCCTCAGGATCCTTGAGAATAATGCCCTGCCCCTAGTGTGATTTCCACAATCTCCTTCATGGAAGTCTTTTAAAACTTCTTGGATTTCAGGATCCTCAATGCATCTTAAGTATGGTCCTGCAAGAGATCGTTTATACAACATATTATTTAATATTGTGAATTGGGATACCTTAATTTTGAAAGCCCTAGGATTTTCTCCTGTAGGAATCTCTCCATGTTGTATGTATCTCATGATTGGGAGAATCCATGATCCTGAATGAGATTGAGTATCATCACTAGGGATGATTGCAGAATCCTCTCCTATCTCCATAGCCACATGATCCTCGATGGCAGGAGTTAGGATATGGATGATGGGGATACTTATATCCTCCGGGATCTTCAAAGATGATCCTAGATTAGCCAATGCATCAGCTTCTGTATTTTCCTCCCTTGGTACATGTGTCAAACTAAAGGAAACAAAAGAGAGTGCCAGTTCTTTGACTATCTCTAAATATTTGGTTAGCTTTTCACCTTTAACAGCATAGGATCCATTAAAATGATTAGTGATTAATAATGAATCTACGTGTACCTCAAGATACCTGATCCTCATATGCTTAGCAATTTGCAAACCAGCTATCAAGGCTTCATATTCAGCCTCATTGTTAGTAGTTTGGAACTCACAAGCTATAGAGTGGGGTATTATGTCCCCCTGTGGCGATTTTAGTAGTATTCCAAGCCCTGTTCCTTTGAAATTAGAGGATCCATCAGTATAGAGTATCCAATGATCCTTAGTTTCCTCTAGCTGTTGGACTTCTAACTCGGCTTCCTTTTGCAAGTCACTACTGAAATCTGCCACAAAGTCAGCTAAGGCTTGGGATTTAATGGCTGTCCTAGGCTCATATCTTATATCATAAGCACTAAGCTTCACTGCCCACTTAGCCATCCTTCCTGACATTTCAGGTTTCCTGAGAACATTCTTAATTGGAAAATTAGTTTTAACAATAATAGCATGAGTTTCAAAATAATGTCTCAATTTAGTAGACGCCATGATTAAAGCAAGAATAAGTTTTTCCAAATGAGAATACCTGGATTTGGCATCTAGCAAACTCTTACTTACACAGTAAACAGGATGTTGTGTACCTTCGTGATCCTTAACAAGGACGACACTTACTGCTTTTGATGATACCGCAAGATATAAGGATAACACATCTCCTTTTTTTGGTTTCATCAAGGCAGGAGCCGAGGACAGGTAATCCTTAAGAGCTTTGAGAGCATTTTCATGCTTCTCAGTCCAATCAAACTTCTTGTTCTTCCTCAAGATATCATAGAACTCTTTACATTTCTCTGAGGATTTGGATATGAATCTGTTTAAAGCTGCAATCCTGCCTGTTAGCCTCTGGACATCCTTAGCATTGGCAGGGGATTTTATGTTTATGATAGCTTTGATTTGCTCTGGACTAGCTTCAATGCCCCTCTTTGTCACCATATACCCTAACAATTTACCTGCTTTAACACCAAAGTGACACTTTGAAGGGTTAAGTTTCATATTATATTTGTCAAGGATATTGAATGCTTCCTCCAAGTCTCTCAGGTGATCCTCAGCCTTTTTGGATTTTACCACCATGTCGTCTATATAAACTTCCATAGTGTGTCCAATCTGATCCTTGAACATCATATTCACTAGCCTTTGATAAGTTGCAACTGCATTTCTTAGTCCAAACGGCATAGCAATATAACAGTATATACCAGTTGGAGTCATAAAGGCTGTATCCTCTTGATCAGATGGTTCCATCTGAATTTGTTGAAATCCAGATGAAGCATCCATAAAAGTTAACAGTTCATGACCCGCGGTTGCATCCACCATGGAGTCAATGTGGGGTAATGGGAAAGGATCCTTGGGACATGCCTTATTTAAATCAGTGAAATCGGCATATACCCTCCACTTTCCGTTTTTCTTTTGAACAACAACCACATTGGCCAACCATCTTGGATACTTAACCTCTCTAATCATACCTGCTCGGAGTAATTTTTCTACCTCCTCCTGGATAATGGCATTTCTCTCTGGTGCAAACTTCCTCCTCTTTTGATGGATTGGTTTGAACGACCTGTCAATGCTAAGTTTGTGAGTGATTATATCTTTAGATATACCTGTCATGTCTTCGTGTTTCAATGCAAAGGTAGTTTTCCTCCTTTTGAGGAAGGATACTAGGTCTTCTTTCATTTCGCCAAGGATCCCTGATCCTATGTAAACTTTAGATTCAGGATCATCAGGATCCATAAGGATTTCTACTACATCCTGCTCTCTTGACTCCAAGACATCTCTCGGAGGTTGCTTTGATTGCTATTGCTCCCTTAACTTTGAGGCTGATTTCATTGATGAAGTGTAGTAGTTCTTAGCCTCCTGCTGATCACTATCAAATTTCACTATCCCCCATGGGCTAGGAAGCTTCACACATTGATGTTAAGTGGATGGGACTACTTTCATGTCATGTATCCAAGGCCTGCCAAGGATAACATTACAACAAGATAAACAATTAATAACACAAAATTTTTGGTAAGTACATAGCCCTTCAACGTAGATTGGGAGTTTGATGTCCCCCAGAGTATTCTTAGTCTCGCCACTGAATCCCACGAGCACAGAGGATCTTGGTATGATATCGGATTTGGGAATATTCATCTTCTTAAGAACATCAAGCTGGATGATATTCACAGAGCTTCCTCCATCTATAAGGATCATGCGAACAAAATGGTTAGAAAGAAAAAAAGTAATAACCAAACCATCGTGATGAGGATCCTGAATGTCAACACGATCATCCTCATCAAAAGTTATGATTTTTCCTTCGAAGACACTGGATGTTCGAATGGGTCTATCCCCATTATCCATCTTGGTTTCCTTTGCATGTCTTTTGGCTGCTGAAAAGGATGTTCCACAAATGTCTGATCCTCCAGATATGAAGTTTATAACTTGTGCATTTGCTGGAGGGGCTGGAGCTTTCTCTGGGATCCTTTCGGGATCCTGAGTTCTTGATTTCTTTCTCCCCAATAATTCTTTCAACTGCCCCTTGCTTAACAAGTATCCAATTTCTTTTCTCAATGCGATGCATTCTTCTGTGAGGTGCCCAAAATCTTCGTGGTATGCACACCACTTTGACTTATCTTTAGTTGCAGCTGGTTTGTCATTTTTTCTCGGCCACCTAGCTTTGTTACCTAGATTCTGCATCGCAAGGATTAGTTCATTGTTATCAACAGAAAACCAGTATTCAGAAATTGGAGGATAATCCTCATCATCCTCTTCCTGTTCTACAGCATGCACATTCTGGTTATCAGACTTGTTATAGGATCTGAACTTGTTGTTCTTGAATGAGGATCCTTGCTTCTCTTGCTTTGAGGATCCTGCTAACCTCTCCTGGATCTTCTTGTCATCTTCTAGCCGGATGAACCTAAGTGCCCGGGTTCTTACCTCATCTAGGTTCCTGCATGGTGTCATAACAAGATCATCATAGAATAATGAATCCCTAAGCAATCCCATTTTAAAAGCTTCAACAGCCGTTGCTATATCTAGGTTAGGGATATCTAAGGATTCTTTACTAAACTTAGTGATATAATCTCTTAATGATTCATTATGACCTTGGGTTATCCTATATAAATCACTAGTTAAACGCTCAAATTTTCTACTACAAGAAAACTGATTATTAAACAGGTTAACTAGATTAGCAAACGAGGTAATAGAGTAAGGAGGAAGACTTAGCAGCTATTTAAGAGCCGATCCAGTAAGGGTGGATCCAAATCCCTTGCACAGACATGCTTCCTTTAACCTTTCTGGGATGGGATTGATCTCCATCCTTTCCCTGTATTGTGCTATGTGTTCTTCAGGATCCGTTGAGCCATCATATAACTTCATGGTTGGCACGTGGAACCTCTTGGGTATCTCAGCATCACAGATGGGTGGTGCAAAACGAGATATCTTATGGCTCCCATCAGCAATCTCCGGTATAGGCTTGACCACTCCTGGAACACTTGATATCATATCCTTCAACTTTTGCAGTTCTCTAGCCATGGCATGATTGATACCTGTATCCTACATAAGGCCATGGTTAGTGGTATAAGAATTATTGAAAGTGTTACCTCCCGTTGGGTTCAAATTAGGAACACCGGATGTGAATCCATATTGTTGAGACTCTGGAATGACTGAAGGACCAGTAGAAGCAATGGTCTGCATTGGAATGAAATCTCCCTGATGGATATCTGAATTCCCTGGTTGCAAACTCCGGAATAGCCGCTCGGTATGGCTCCCATCAGCAATCTCCGGAATAGCCGCTCGGTATTTACAAATCTAGAACTTGCCACGACGATACATTCCCGGTCCTTACCAACTTAAACCCAAGTAAGTAAATGATAGAGGCATTTAGGACTAACTATTTTTCTTTCAAAACCATTATTTTTCATTTTTTTTACCTACCCAAAAATCCCCCTAGAAAACCCCTTTGAGCCTAAACCTTTCATTTCATTACCCCCAAAACAATTTTCTACCCACCAAAAACCTTTTTCATCTTTTCACCTTTATTTTAGTAACAAACTCGGTTTTTCATAAACATACCCTTTACGTGACGACGAAAAAAAAAAAAAAAAAAATATATTTTATGATGAAGTCAAAAACAAACATAAAGCTACAAAAAGCTTGTTTGAGAAATACTTCAAAAATAAATGTCACCAAAAATAAGGTATTTTACGAAAACCGACATTTGTTACGACTTTCGCTTTTTTTTACTAACCACTAACCAACCACCCACCTTTAAACCCAAGCCTTCACCCCAAAAAGACCTCTTGATATTTACAAAGGTAAAAGTTAAAAAGGAGGAGGATTGATCGCTTGGCAAGCATATGGAAAGTGTAAATCCGTGCCGCTCTCGAGCGATTCACTTAAATATACACCTTCGGCCGAGTGATTGAGTGATCTCCCGTGAGGTATGTGAACTTGTATATAAATGGAATTTTAATAAGGCATGCTATGCCAAATTAAGTAGTTTATCTTATGAAAAGTTCAAAATAAACCATGACGAATAAGATTGTAAATAAAATAAAAATAGAACCTATACAAACCTTGGATTCCCGACACTCTAGGACAAGTTAAAAAACTTCTCTTCTACCTATTCCATTTGGGAGTGTAAGCCACATTAAAAGAGTTTTGCTTGAGGACAAGCAAAAGTTCAAGTGTGGGGGTATTTGATGTGTGTAAAATGCAACATATAAAACACATCAATTAAGGCATAAAACTAACCCTTTTTAAGTACTAATGTTGGAAAAAGAGTGTTTTTGTCTTCCTTTTGTATTTTCAGGATGAAATGAGCTTAAAATCACAAAAGAAGCAAAAAGACTACTAAATCTACCATAAATACAAGAAAAGGAACAAAAGTGAACTGCCCGGACCCTCAACGGCACCTCCCAAGACAAAGAGAAGAGAAACAGAGCCTGAACACGCCCCGTGTCCAGTGAACACGGGGGCGTGCCCAGGAAGCAGCAGAAAAGACAAACCAGTAGAAGCTTCCATTGCTCACCACGGGGCCGTGCCCAGCGGACACGGGGGCGTGTTGAAAGTACAGCAGGCGCATTAATTGTAATTCGCAATTACAATTAATGAAGAGAGAGAATGTCAGACGGGCACGGGGCCGTGTTCAGCGAACACGGGGCCGTGTCCAGCGTTCTGTTCAGCCTATAAATAGAGGAGCTTGGCTTCATTCTCTCTCATCCCTTGGCACACCACCTCTCTCACACTTCATCCACCACCCACCACCACCATAACACCATCATCCACCACCATCATCCATTGTCCATCATAGAGTGTGTGAGTCGTCTCGGGATCCAAGATTGATCGTAAGAGTTCTTGACAATCAAGGCCATGTTTGCCTAAGTCTCTTACATCACTTGGTGAAGACAAGTGTTTAGTATAATACTTTTTATTTTTAATCTTTTGCACTTTTTATTTGGTTTTGTATTAATGACTTTAATAACTAGTTGCTTATGTTGAAGGTGATCTTTCCTTATCGTTTGTCCGTGGTGTCTTGGCATTATTTTACTGTCTATATAAAATAAAAGATTTTCACCATTCATATCTCCACGGTCTATATGGAGGTATGTTGGCTACCTGGTCGGGGGTTAAGGGAACGGTTTGGTAAAGGTCTTGCCCTTGTTCAGCGTTTAGAGGTCCTGCTTGGGACCTGGGTCAAATTTAGTAGGATCTCCTTCAATGCCCATAGGTTGGATGGCGGGGATCCAAACTCTTTGACCCCCTCATAAGCTAACTACTATTAATACTATAACCCGGCTATTTAGGACTGTATCCTTGCTGACTCAGACTACTTAGCCGAGGGTAACGTCGCCGCCAAAAGCGGGGCCTACCATAATTTGCATTAATAACTTAATTCATTATCTTTCAATAATCCAACCCTTTAGGATTGTATCCTTGCTGACTCAAACTACTGGGTTGAGGGTAACGTCACCTCCGAAAAAGGGGCCTACTACAATAACTAAGATAATCTCTTAAACAAGTGCAAAAGTGCAAAAATAATCAAAGGTTATACTAATACACGTGTCGGATCCAAGTGATTCATCTTGTCTATCTGTTTTTATTTTATTTTATTTTTCAGCATTTAGTTAGTTTTTATTTCTCTTAGTTTAAAACATTTTTTTAACTTTTTGATTTGATTAGACGTTGAGGATAAACCGGTATTAAAAGCTCTTGTGTCCTTGGACGACCTCGGTATCTTACCAACACTATACTACGTCCACGATGGGTGCACTTGCCCATATGTGTGTTTAGTGTTAGTAAATATCGTGTTTTATAAATTTAAAACTTGGCTAAAAGTGTAAAAAGGGCTTAAATATATATCAAAAATTATATACACACCGACACACATCAAGTTTTTCGGCTATTCCGGAGATTGCTGATGGGAGCCATACCGAGCGGCTATTCTGGAAGGATCCATGAAACTGAGAGGATCCTTGAACATGAGAGGATCCTTGGACCTGAGAGGATCCTTGAACCTACGAGGATCCTTGAATCTGAGAGGATCCTTGAACCTGAGAGGATCCTTGAACCTGCGAGGATCCTTGAACCTGAGAGGATCCTTGAACCTGCGAGGATCCTTGAATCGGCCAGAACCCTTGTATCTGCTGCGCTCCCAAGTATCCTCCTGAGCTACCGAAGGATCCTATATGCTGAGGGAGGGATCCTGCTGGTTGGAAGTATGATCCCGATGCCTGAGTCATTGCTGATGATCCATAGTGCACTCCTTTTGGTCCTCCCACATATTGAACGTCTGGAACCACTGAAGGCTGAGAAGTCATGACCGGAGTATCGAAATTCAAAGATCTGGGCATTAATGGGGAATGATCCTCTGCCGATCTCTTATGTTTCTTGATATCTCCAGTTTCTCTGAGAATCCTCTCATTGGTCTTATCCTGCTATTATATATGCTCCTTCATCTGCAAAATTAAAGTAAACAAGTCACTTGTAGTAGGAGTATAAGAAGCAGAAGAAGTTGGAGGTTTTGAGAAAATGGGAGTTGGTTTCTTCTCGGCATTTTTCTGAGATCCAGAAGGTGGTGGAGGCAAAGGTGGAATGCCCTGGGATGAATTGGCTGCAGACATCGCAGTGGAAGTGTTCTTTGATGATGAAGCCATCTGCTTGGATGCAACGAACCAAAATGATCACAAAGAGAAGAATTTCTTAGGAATGAAGCACCAATTGCCCCACGGTGGGCGCCAAACTGTTTTGGTCAAAAATCAAGCTAAGACAATCTAACCAAACTTTCTGTAGTGAGGTATGATGCTTGAATTCAAGAATAATAATAAGGATCACTCAGAAATGAAATGCACAAGTGACACAAAGATTTATACGAGGAAAAAGCCCTTGATCAATGAATGATCTCCGGCATAAAAAACCTCGGGTGATGGAAACTACCGATCACCAACTGAAATTAAACAATAAACGTGTTACAACTTTGGATTATAGCGAGCTAAGTACAAGGATCACTATAGTGTATTGTGTAAAAATGTGTGAAATTGCTTAGTGTTTTGCCGAGAGCTGGTGAGAGCAGTTGTATGAGTGTGTGTGTGTAGCCAAAAATAGCAAGTGTTTTCTAATTAGCTCGCTACCCCTTTTGTAAATAGAAGATATCTACACTAACTAACATTCCGCAAATCATGCAAGTCTTCCACGACTCCATAACGTCCACTTCCAGCCAAGCACGTGCGGAATAAACATGGAATATTCTCCAGGAACGTCGCCAAGACCAAGTTCAAGCTAGTACTCCTGCAAAACAATACCATATTCGAAGTAGACAATCATTAGTATAAGGATCCTTAGGATGATCCATGATCCTGATCCTGAATCACTTCTGAGGATCACTAGTTGACACTGAAGTAAGGATCACCAAACCCCACAATAATTAAGGATCACGGGTCATTTAGAAATCCTCCCCTAACAGTTACCACAATCCCCTTCGTGTATATCCTGAAGCACTTCTTTAGTTTCGGGATCCTCCAAGCACCTCAGATATGGTCCTGCAAGAGATTTCTTATACAAAAAATTATTTATAATAGTGAATCGTGATACTTTCATTCTAAAGGCCTTGGGGTTCTCATCCTTTGGGATGTGTCCTTCCTTGATATATCTCATGATTGGAGCCGTCCATAACTTAGGATCCTCCTCAGGATATTCATCATCAGGATCCTGGATACTTACTACTTCCTTATCCTAAGATCTGAGAAGATCCACTGCGGGATATAGGATATGTAGTATTGGTATTTGGGTTCCCTCAGGTATCCTGTCTGATGATCCTAGATTTGCCAAGGCATCTGCTTCAGCATTATCCTCTCTTGGTACCTGTTCAAGTGTAAAAACATCGAAATATCCTGCTATTTTTTTGAGAATTTCGAGATACTTGATTAACTTCTCACCTTTAACTGCATAGGTCCCATTAAAATGATTTGTAATTAACAAGGAATCAACAAATACTTGTAAACTTTTAACATTCATATTCTTGGCTAACTCTAATCCTGCAATCAAAGCTTCATATTCTGCTTCATTATTAATGGCAGGAAACTCACACCTAATAGCCTGGGGTAATATGTCCCCCTGTCGCAATTTTAGTAGTATACCCAATCCTACACCTCTAACATTAGATGCACCATCAGTATATAATGTCCAGGATTCTAAATTTTCTCCTAGCTGTTGCCCTTCTAGGTCTACTTGTAGGATCGTTTTGCGACCTATATGAGTCGATCAGAGTCAATACTAAGCTGTTTGAAAGGCGGAAACAGTCAAACAGCTGTGAATCAGTGATAGAAAGGTGTAGAAACAGATATTTATACTTAATACTTGGTTTTCATTGATATTCAACTTGATTACACGGTGAATATTGGGCAGCACTTCGTTACACCTCGACTAATTTCATACCAAATGAAAACCCAAGATGCCATATATATAGGCGACTGATTTCACACGAAATGACACAACTTGATTTCGTGCGAAATAGCAACATGCTATTTCATGCGAAATCACTTCTAATAAACATAAACTTTACATTTTGACATTTTACACCCCTATACAAGCTATTGACATGACCCAGACTTTAGACGTAGGCTATAGACATTATGCACCAACAAACTCCCCCTTGGATATTGCCGGAGTCTTCAGTCAGGTCTTCAGCGCTTTCTTCACAATGATCTAAACTTTTCTTCTCTCGGCTTAGGCTTTTTCAGCAACAACTTCCTAAGCTTCTCATTTTCTTCAACCTTTTTCTTTTCTTCAGCAGCCATCCTTTGAACAACAGTATGCCTTAACATGTTATCTCTTTCTTCATGAGCTTTTCTATCCTTCTCAGCTTTCCTAGCCACTGTCTTCTCAATTTTTCTCCACTTTGACGACCATTTACTTTCAGCATTTATTCCTTTCTGGAAACAGATAGACACAACCTTTTGAAATTGCATCGCTTGCTCTCTATCTTCAGCTTTGAATCCAATCTTGTTAACGAACAAACATTCTATGTCTCTTGCTAAGTAGTTAACCAACCACAAAGGATCATACACAAAGATGTGTCTAACTTCATTCTCAACTCTGTAAGTGATTACCGCCTCAGTGGACAAACAACTGTATACCCAATATAAGAATCCTTTATGAAAATCCTGCTCCATTTTCGGCATAGGAATATTCTTCATCACCCTGGGTTTCTTTATTTGTAAAATAGTCTCTTCATTGCCAGTCACTGGATCAACCCTCTTCACTTTCTTCGGTTGATGTGGCTTCCAGTGCTTAAAGTCTCTAAAAGCTTCAAACTTCATTAACCACCAGGTAGGCATATCATGCTTTCTGACTGGATAATCCAAAGATCTGACTTTAGAAAGCTCTTCCACGTCCCACCAAGGTAGAGACATGATATCCTGTATGTATTGAAAGTATTGTACGCCATATTCTCTCCTGATTGCATAGGCGTTCACCTGTGGCAAGAATCCCCAACTAATAATATCCCCCAGTGACACATCCCTGTCTCTCTTATAAAACTTCAATGGACGTTTGAATTTTCTTTCAGTACTCTTTCTGAACCATTTCTTCCTTTCTTCCTTATGTGCATCTTTCACTGTTCCATCAAAATTCTTATCTTTCAGACATTCTTCAACTTTCCGTCTTAATTCATCAATATTTTCTTGACTGAAAAACTCAACCAATGTTGGAAAGTTTGAAGTGTCTACATTCACATTTTCTTCACCGCTGCAGTCTTCGACTTCAACTCGATCATAGTTATCAGCTTCCTCAACATACTTGTACTGATACTCGGGTTGCTGATTGACATCGAAATCATTCAATTCTTCTTCAAAGTCAAACTTGAAGTTAGGATCATCAATACGTGTCATCTCTATAATATCATTCATAGTGTATGTATGCCTGATTTCTCCTTCCTCAACTTCAGGCTCAAGACGTAAAATCAACTTTTCTCTTTTATCAACGTTTTGATCATCAACGTTCTCCCCCTCACCTGTAGCATCCTCAGGCTCTTCATTCACATCATCATGAAGATAATCATCGACATTCTCTTCATTAGATGCTTCTGTAACTTTAATTCCTGTACCACCTTGATCATCATCATTATTATCATCATCACTATGACTACTAGCAGAGAATACATCGTCTGCATCATCTGTCTTTTCTTCATCAACATCCTCTTCTTCATCATCCTCTTCAACATCTTCCTCATCATCAATAACGTCATCAATTAACACATCCTCTTCAAAAATACCAGAAACGGCAGATATAGGACGAGGATTTTGAACAGGAGATTCAAGTACAGTAGATGTAACAATTGCCTTCTCAGAAACATCAGAAACACCTTCAACACCTTTGCCTTTATTCTTCATCTCAGCATCAATTTCAGCTTGACGTCGAGCTCTAACCTCTTCAACTTCAGTCTCTTCAAATCTCTGCTCAACAGACTTTCCAAGCAAATTTTCTAACACTTTATTCATCATGTATATCTCATGTTCTGTCATTGCTTTAGCAGCTTCCAATTCTTTATTCTTTAACTCGAAGTACTTGTTCTGCTTATCTCTGCGAGACTTTTCTTCTTCCAGCTCTGTAATTCTAACTTTCAGAATATCAATCTCAGCTTGATCAGATTCGATTTTTTTCAACAATGAAGAATTTTCAGCTTCGACTGTCTTTACACGCTTCTCAAGCTTCTTTTCTCGATCTAACAACCTTTTGTTTTCAATCAACACCTTGTCTACTTTCTTTTCCAATCTCTTCACTTGCTCATCATTTGCAAACCCGAAATCTTGAATATCATCAAGAGCAATATTCTCCGGTAGACGTGGAAAATTTCTATATTCAGAAGAACCAGGAGTAGTACGAACATGTGGTTGTGAAGATGGTGGTGTTTGAAAGATTTGTTGCGAAGTAAGAACAGATTGTTCATGAATTTGTGATTGATGTGGTGGTGATAAATGTGGTAGTGATAGATGTGGTGGTGATGGTTGATGTGGTGGTGTAAGCTGCCTTGGTGGTGATTGAATTGGTGATAGTTCAGGTTATGGCTCAGGTGGTGGTGTAGGTGGTTTACTAGGTTCTTGGATTGGTTTCTTTTTTAACAACACTCTTAATCTTTTTGCTGCCTTTGGAGTAACAACTCGCTTTCTTGCACTTGTTTTCTTTCTGCCACCTGAAGATGGAGGTGTCTGAGATTCTATAACCTGCTTAGGAGATGGATTGTATAATTCATCATCTTTATCCTCTCTCCTCTTTCTCTTTAATTGTGTCTCTTTTTCAATCTCAGCTCTAATTCTTGCTGTACGTTCAGTTTCATCAATTTCTTCTTCAGATGAGCTTGATGAACTTTTGTCTACATCGTCACCTTCTTCATCACTAGCTGCTTTTTCTTTTTCAACATTATATTTATTAAGAGATTTCAAAAACTTTGCAGATTCAGGAGACAAATGAACATCTCCTTCAACATTAGCTTCAACTTCAGCTTCAGCTTCATCTTCTTTATCTGATTCATCAATAAGTATAGTTTCAACATTCTTCTTTTGACGCTTTTTCTTTGGTTGAGAAGATGAGCCCTCCTCTACTTGAACTTTAGGAGTTGCTTTTCTGCTCCTCTTTTTCTTCTCTTCCTTTAGAAACCACTCATTTCTTGTTTCTTTGAAGCTTGCAAGAGTTTTCAACTCATCAGCATAACTCTTCTCTTCCATTTCTTTGTCATTTCTCTAATTCTGATGATTGATTGGATCTGGATCTTGATATTTTTTATCTTTGATGAAACTAAAGAATTTAGCTTTTGTTGTTGGCTCCGGATGGTTTGTGTGATATCTTGCTAAAACCTTCAAAGTCTCATTATCCATGTGGAATAGCATCAACAAATCATTGTTTTCATCTTTCTCCAGATCAGGATAAGCATGATCCAACATCATCTGAACAAATCATGGATAAATCCAAGTCTTGCTTTTCGAAGTAATATTCTCTACCATAAAATGGAACACAATCTTTGAAAAGTTATACTTCTTGTTTAACACGAATGTCGTCACCATGCACATTTGATAACCCCGCATCACATCATAACCTCCCTTTCGATGACTTAGAGCATGCAACACTGAGTGTATAAGAAACTTGTTCAGTGGACCATTGTAACCCATCCGCAACATGCAACCTTTGACCATCCTCTCTGGGAACTTTGTCGGAGAATTTTCATCATCCGGAAAGTCTATCACTTCACGTACAAGCTGCTATGTGATGATGATTGGTTTATCTTGGCCGTTCAAGCTTACAATCGAATTTATTGTTTTATTTTCTTCATTATGTGTTGCCTTCTCCCAGAAATGCTGATCGAAATACAAGATGTTGATTTGTTAAAGCTTTCTGTATCGACAACCTCTTCATGAACTCCAGAATACTATTGAATTCAGCAAACTTTGGAATTTTTCCTTCATAAACACAACAGATGTTGTGCAATGGATCGAACTGCACATTAGACACCTGAAAGATATAACAACATACATGTTAAACACTTAGAACAATTTTCAGCACAAATACTTCATTCAAACGAAATCACACATTCACACGGAATGACATTTTCAAACGAAAAGACATTTCATGCGGAATGACTGGTTTCAAACGAAATGAATATACAAACAGAATGACATTTACAAGCGAAATCACAGTTCAAACGGAATAATTGGTCATCGTTTCGTTTGAAATCTCAGTTCATAAACAATTTTTACCAAATCTTATCTGATGATGAAATTAAACTCCTGGATTTGTTATTTAGTGAATTCCGAGCACAAGGATTTGTTTGATTTTCAATTTCGACCACAAAATACACCTAGATCTAAGTCTGAAAGTTCAGATCTATTGACAACATACAAAAATAGACTTCTTAGATCAAATTGATACCCTAAATCAGATCTATATCACATTCCGAGTTCGTTAATGTGTTAATCGGTCATTTTCACCCACAAACAAACCTTAGATCTAAGATTAAAGAATTTTTGTCACTGAAATGGGCAAGATCTCGGCTAGAAACACAAGATTTTGTGATTTCGCATGAAATCGCTTTGACAGAGTGATTGGTGCGAAATAATAGAAATGATGGCTTTAAGCGAAATACGTCTGCTATTTATAGATCAGCCTATTTTGTGCAAAATAGGCACTGAAGCATGTTCAAACGAAATCACTTGATTCAAGCGAAATCAAGTTCAAGCGAAATGGCTATTTCGTGCGAAATAGTCATTTCGTTTGAAATGGCACATTTTCAAAAATTTTCAAACTTTTAACTTTTTGAGATTTTATCGACACACCCAGTTAACCAAGTCCAAGTTAATGACCTTGGTAAACTGTTTAGCCTGCCAAGTCCAAGTTAATGACCTTGGCTGACCAGAATTATGAAGTTTGCTGATTTTTGAATCAATTTTAAGTTCAAGTTAATGAACTTTTGAACTTTCAAGCAATTACCAATCACTTTTTCTCAAACTTCTGCTTACCCAACCCTCATGATCCAGACTTGTTCAGCATATAAGACTTTGAACGTCTGATCCCCAACGTTCGTTGTCGAAAATAAGTTGAAAAACAAATATTTTTGGATTTTTGATATTGATAAGCAATAAACTGTACACACAATATTTTTGTGAGCGTGTTAGGGGATCATATCAGCTGCCGACAAGATACTAGTACCGTTAAGCTTTGATTACATATTCAGCATTAAACAGTTCGCATTGATTGTCGATATACTGATCCTCTTAAGCTTTTACACAATTTTCAATCTGTTCAGGATACTAATTTAGTGTTTTAAGATCTTGACTTTTACGCGTGTACCACCTCAGAATATACTCCCGTATCCAGATCACTAATGATATCTGTAATTGGGTAAATGCGAGGCTATGAGAGCTCAGGCTAGAACTCCCGTTCGTACAGAGAGATGATGGCTCGACTTTTGATGGGTTCCCTTTGGGAATCTTTTTTACAACAACACATGATTAGCATTTTGCAAAGTTTCACCATTTTTATGCTGAGGGGAGGCTTTATGAATAAAGTTGTGCAAAGTATTATACGAGGACTAGGCTATTGCTCCCGCAAAATCAGAAGTCCTGGTATAATACCTCAGATATCATCACGTAAAAAGACCTAGTATGTCAGAAATAGGATCTTTCAAACAAGATTTCAGGGGTTACCTATATATCCTGGAGATATTCCCCACATAAAAGCAAGTTGTGATTTTATGTTTATATCCCGAACAAACCTACTAATTTTGTAAAAACCTATCGATACATCATCAGCGAGACTGATTAACACTTTTAAACAATACAAATCTTTAGCGTACTGCATCTGTCTAGCTGAGGTACTATCATTTCCCCTTTTTACACAAACTCTTTTTCAGATTTTCTATTGTTTTTGGATTTTTGAAATTTTATCATGTTTTTGTACTTTCTGCAAACTTTCTCCCACTAAAAACAAAGACATATTTTTGTGTTTTTGTTTTTATCAAATGCAGAAAATAAACTGTACAAAAACTTGACAACACAACGTGGATCACATCAGATCGCCGTCTACCTCGGCTTCACATTCAACAACCCTCTTAGAAAACAAATTTTTCATCCCATTTAATTTCAAAAGCTAGTTAAATCTCTTTTTATTAAACGGTTTGGTGTAAAAATCAGCTTTCTGTTCATCGGTGTGTATATGTTCGATTCAGATCAATTTCTTCTCGTGACAATCACGGATGAAATGATGTCGAATTTCTATATGCTTTGTTTTAGAATGGTGAACCGGGTTTTTCATTACGTTAATCGTTGCTTCATTGTCCACAAATATAGGCGTGTCCAAGAACTGCAAACCAAAGTCTCTCATCTGCTGTTGGATCCAAAGGATCTGAGAGCAACAGCTGGTGGCTGAGACGTATTCAGCCTCGCATGTAGAGAGAGCGACTGAGGTTTGTTTCTTGCACTGCCAGGTGACTAGTCGAGTTCCAAAGAACTGACAGCCTGCAGTGGTGGACTTAGCATTTTGCTTGCAGCTACCAAAATCCGAATCAGGATAACCTGTGAGAGAAAAGTCACCAGACTTAGGATACCACAAGCCGGTGCTTGGGCAGCCTTTCAAATACCGTAAAATACGTTTCACGATCGTCAAGTGTGACTGGCATGGGCTGGACTGATATCGGGCACATAATCAAGTCGGATACATGATGTCTGGGCGGGAAGCAGTAAGATACAACAAAGGTCCAATTATCAACCGGTAATAAGTCTCTTCTACTTTTTCTCCACTCTCATCTGGGCAAATCCCATGATTCTGAGCCAGGGGGTTGCTGTTGGAGTAAATTCAGACATGTTGAACTTTTCCAGAACATCGTTCACGTATTTGGTTTGATGAATGAAGATTCCTTTGGGCATTTGCTCCACCTGTATCCCTAGGAAGAACTTCATCTCCCCCATCGAACTCATCTCAAACTTTGTCTTCATAACTTTCTCAAAATCTTTACACAAATCGTCATCTGTCAAACCAAAGATGATGTCATCAACATAGATCTGCACGATCAATATATGTCCTGCAACCTCTTCAGTAAACAGAGTGCTATCAACCGTCCCTCTGGTGAACCCGTTGGCCAGCAGATGTTGGGAAAGCGTCTCATACCAGGCTCTCGGGGCCTGGTAAAGTCCGTAAAGCGCTTTGTGGAGAAGATAGAATTTGTTTTTGTGTAGTGGATCAGTGAACCCTGGTGGTTGTCCAACATACACTTCTTCTTTGATTTTGCCATAAAGGAATACAGATTTAACATCTACTTGCAGCATAGGTGCAACCAAACTCTGCAATTCCCAGATTTAGTGAATCACCGCCAATAACACCCCGGTACCTAGATGAGCGATACATAAATTTTCGGCATCAACACCAAAAACCCTTTACATAAAGGTAAAGAGAAGTGTGAGAATAACATTGTAATATCGAGTATCTTTTGGGGTTGGGTACCTTCTTAATATCCCCAATTGCAAAAATTCCAATGCAAAGTTACCCATTCACCATCTACCAGTCAGAAGAACACAAAATAAGTGATAAGTTGACAAACTAAACACATACAGGTAATTATCAAACTTCAAATCAACCAATTAGAATGTTGGGTTTACAATATAATAATCTACAAAAATGCACTCAAACCTACGCGTAAAAATATGTTTTCAAAATCGGGTTAAAAAGCATGTCTTCAACCGGTTAGTGGTGCAAAATTCACAAACCTACTAAAAACCGGTTTTGTTTGTAAAAGCACCAAATCTACAGGACCAATCTGACCCAATCGACCTAGAACGCTCGAGAAGATTTGGATCCAGAAACTCTTGAGAGAGCTGGTTCACCGCTAAAAGCCACGTTGCATGGAACATTAAAACTTGAAAAACCGCAAATTAAGAAAATAGCATCAAAATAGAATAAACAAAGAGCTAAAATTTGATTTTTAAGTTAAATCGAGCACTGAATAACAGACTTAACTTATATAAAAGCTAGCAAGACTTGTCAAAACGTTAGTGTGTAACAATTTAAAGTTTTGAAATGAAAATTTCATGTACCAGATCATGTTTTGCTAAAAAGGAACAATGGTTCAAATTCCATATCAAACATCTGATTAGCATGAAAGAAAAAGGCAAACTTGATAATTATATTTCCTATTGAATATATACCAGAATATCTTTAACGAATAAAACTTGGAACATGTGATCCGAAAAAAATACTAAAACTGAAGAAAACACATAAAATGTTAAAGAAGCTTACAACATCATATTCCTCTTATCTTCAGCCTTCTCCTCCTTCTCTGCCTCAGCTACAGTAACAACAGCAAGCACAACACCACCAGCAACTGCAACACCACCACCACCAGATGGAACGAAACTGAAGCAAACTTTTCCCTTCCCGAAGTAATTAGTTCTACGGTATCTTTACCCTTGCCTTCCTTCAGTAGCAATTCAATTCTATCTTCATCTGCATCAGCTCCATCTGCAGTCTATCCTTCCTTATCTATCCACTGCACCAGAACCAACAGTTCATAGTTAAACACAATTCAACACTACAGGTGTTTGGGATTACCTATTAAAACTTTTTATCCGGTTATAATAAGCAATTTGGAATAAACAACTTCAAACCGCGTGTTGAAAATAACTTTTATTTCACTCACAACTAAACACATAAGAAAGTTTAATTAACCAATCCAAACGCCCTCAAAACATGTTATTTCTGCATCAAAACACAATAAGCAGATAATCAATCCGAATAAGCAGTCGACAAATAGACCATTCCAAACGACAGTTTAGCTAATTTATAACCCAAAATTTTGTATTGAACTTAGTAACTTCAAATCATATTATAACATTACATAATAGAAAAATCACAAAACAACCCCTTTGCCCAAACTCTAAATCAAGTCTATTCAATCAACCAAACACGCTTAGAAAATAGTATCTAAAAACCAATAGACGGTAACAATGAACAATCGACAAACCGGACTGCTGCACTAATGATTGAAATTAAAGTTACCTGTGTTCAGAATGTATATCAGCAATGAAAGGAATCAGACCTGGAGACATACCATAATAGCCGGCATTGTTTTAGTTAGTGTTAATTGCCAAATCCACGACCATACAAATCGACAAACAGAAACTGGATAAAGGCTACGAATGATAATTCAAGAGTGAAGAGACAATGCCCAACCGTCTTTGGTTTCGTAGCGGCACCCGATGAACGACCGAAACTGGATGAAAGGAGCCATCGATCTTATTATGTTCTTGACTACCTGGAATTAACCCCTAATCATCTTCGAGCTCTTCTAAGGTGTCAGCACTGCCTGGGTTCATGACAGAACCCTAGCAACCCAAAACCACTTCCATCTAGTCTTGATTCCGACTGCTACCATAGCTTCTTCATGACCATTGCCACCAAAGGTCACCGATCTTCAGGCTCTTTGAGTTTGGAACAGACTGCAAATATAGCACATTACGCAGCCAAAATCAAGAACTGATAGTTAATGTTTTTTATAACCATACATAACTCATTGAATGAATTCACTTCTCTACATTTTAAAAAAGCAAATAACAAAATTTGAAATAGCCAATTGTGTAACACATTGATTATCATGTGAATATCAAATCACTCAATGCAATGAAATAATTACAGAATTATAAGGGTACATTCACCTAAAGTTCATCAAGGGCCATGAACCTTTCAACATAACTTCTATAAGCAGTAGATTGACCATCAGAAACGACTCATCTTCCCCACATCCAGGTCCCTGGCCATTTTTACAACTTTCATGCTTAATCAGAACAAATATGTGAAAATAAAATTCACCAATAAACACCATTGATGATTAAAAATGTGAAATATAATGAAAAACTTCTTCGAAACTAACAGAATCAAGACTCACCAATACCCCAACCTGACCTGTTCTGAACTGCACAAATATCACCACAACCTCTACCTTGTGACCTGCAACTCAGCCCACCAAAACTGAACCCAAATCGACCCATTTTAAAGGTAAACGGGCCAATATCACCTCTCACATGTGTGTGTGTGTGTGGGGGGGGGGGGTTATGCTGAACAACTACAGTAGTTGTATAAAAAGAGAACTACCCTCCTGGATTTCCTTATACTCTTTCTTCACATATTTTGTTCTTTTAGAATATCTTCATTAATCTACCAGCAATGAACAAACACAAACTGTATTGTTAAATTCTGAGTCATATAACTAATGACAGAATTATGAAATATGACAGTCTTTATTCACTGAGACCTTAATTGGCTTGACAAAGTTGCTTCAAGTAGCATATGTATCTCAGCTAACTTCATTTGACTCATAAGCATCAACTGGTTATTAGTTTAACAACAAAATATCAACAACCCCATTAAACCCAAAACCCCCCAATTCAAAAACTAAAACCCCATCATCTCTAATGAAGCTTTTATGAACCTTAGCTAAAATTAAAACCTCATCATTTACTATAACTTAAAATTTAAAAAAAAATGGTGAAATGAGAGATACGGTACCACACAACACGAATTTCGTTGTCATTCCTTTACTAACCAGATCTACAGCTTTCACCGGATTGGGGTTATGGTCAGAACCCTAGATAGGGCTACCAGAATCTGGTCGATGCTTTAAACCCTAGGTTGGGTCACCAGAATCTGTTGACGCTAACCATTAACACCATACGCTGCAGACCACCACCATCTCTATCGTTGCTAACCACCACCAATTAAAACAGCTGCTTGCATCATCTTCAACTCCTGTAACAAAACAAATGGTACGGATTTCATATTTACAGATCCAAATAATAATTACCTCAACAAAATCGGTTCATATCAAAAGTTTGAAACCTAGATCTACAATATAAAATTCCAATGAATTTGGACAAAATCTAGAAAAGCACTTACTCCGTGACGTTCAAAACCTAGACTTGAGTTTGATTTTGAGAGGACTGTTTGATTTTGAGAGGACTGTATGATTTCCATGAGGAATTGGAGTAGTAGAAACGTGATGGAGAAAAACCCTAGATCCAGATCTGGAATCGCCGGAGAGAGAGAGAGAGAGAGAGAGAGAGAGGAGGGAAGCGGGCATTTTGAAATGATGGTAAATGATGGTAAAACTTGATGTATCCGTGTTTTTTTAGTTGAAGGCTAGAAGTCGAAATGGATGTTTTTTTATGCTTAAAAGACTTGTACATCATGCTTTAAGGGTGTTTTAAGAAAATTTCAATGACCATAAGAAGTCCTTTGGATATGTATTATATATATATATATATATATATATATATATATATATAAATATAGGGTAAGGTTCATACGAGAACCACCTTATTGCGAGAACCGCGAGAACCAATATGAACACAACCTAAAATAGCTAAAAAAACCTAAAAAAACCCTAAAAAAAACCTAACCCCCACCCCCCACCCCCCAAAAACCTAAACCCCCCCCCCCAAAAAAAAACCCTAACCCCCCCCCCCCCAAACTAAATGCTAAAAACTAAAACCCTCAAAAAACCTAACCCCCCCACCCCCCCACCCCACCCCCCCCCCCCCAAAAAAAAACCTAAACCCCCCTCCTCCACCCCCCAAAAACCTAAACCTCCCCCCCCCCAAGCTAAAATGCTAAAAACTAAACCCCCAAAAAACCTAAAAAATCTAAAAAAAAATCAAAAAAAAAGTTAAATTTTTTTTTATTTTTTTACTATTTTTTATGTTCAAATCGCTACTTTTAGTAGCCAAAAAAAATTTTTTTTTTTTTAAAAAAAATTAAAAAATTTTTTTTTTTTGATACTAAAATTAGCGATTTTTATATAAAAAATAGTAAAAAAAATAAAAAAAAAATTTTTGGGTGTTTTTTAGATTTTTTTTAGGTATTACTGTTTGTGTTCACACTGGTTCTCGCGGTTCTCGCAATAAAGGGTGGTTCCTAACGGATCTTTGTCCTATATATATATATATATATATATATATATATATATATATATATATATATATATAGGGTAAGGTTCATGCGAGAACCACCCTTATTGCGAGAACCGCGAGAACCAATGTGAACACAAAATAAAATCTAAAAAAAATCAAAAAAGCACTCAAAAAATTTTTTTTATTTTTTTAATATTTTTTAACAAAAAATCGCTATATTTCGTTCCATAAAAAAAAAAAAAAAAAAAAAAAACTTTTTTTTTCGAGTAACAGTTATCCATGCACTTGTGCATATGTATCATTACTTCAACAAATTCGGTAATACATTATCAGGAATAGACAATTGCACTTTAATTTACAATACCATTAGTAATACACTACTTTTTACATTACCAATATTCAAAATGCACATGTGCATAATTAGGTATAACCATGATATAACGTGTTTTGATACAAAAAGTTTGTGATTTTGAATGGGGAAGTAGACCCATATACATGTTTTTTGGTTAGTTATATCTAGTGGTTGATGGTTTGGTTATAGTTGTCAATTTTTTATGTAATATGTTGATTGGATGGTATAAATGGTGTTTACATACATGTAATAAAGTGAAAATATTGTTA
Source organism: Helianthus annuus (assembly GCF_002127325.2). Taxonomy (NCBI): domain Eukaryota; kingdom Viridiplantae; phylum Streptophyta; class Magnoliopsida; order Asterales; family Asteraceae; genus Helianthus; species Helianthus annuus. The sequence continues at coordinate 90,515,424 of NC_035441.2, forward strand.
ATGGTATTGTATTATGGATGGTAGGAGGTAATGGTATTGTATTATGGATGGTAGGAGGTAATGGTAGTGTATTATAGATGGTATGATAGATGAAAGGGAAAGTGTATTCAAAGTGGTGTATCAAAACACCTTATTTCATGTTGATACATATAATGCACATGTGCATTTCTAATATTGGTAATGTAAAAAGTAGTGTATTACATATGGTAGTGTAAATGAAAGTGCAATTGTCTAATATATGTAATGAATTACGGAATTTGTCAAAGAAATGACAGAAATGCACATGTGCATGCTTGTGTATTATGGATGGAATGATAGATGAAAGAGAAAGTAGTGTACCAAAACACCTTATTTCCTGTTGATACATATAGATGCACATGTGCATTTCTAACATTGGTAATGTAAAAGATAGTGTATTACACGTAGTAGTGTAAATGAAAGTGCAATTGACTATTATTTGTAATGAATTACGGAATTTGACAAAGAAACAACACATATGCACATGTGCATGGATAACTGTTACTCGAAATTTTTTTTTTTTTTTTTTTTGAAAATTTTTTTTTATTTTTTTTATTAACAAAATATAGCGATTTTTTCAAAAAAAATAGTAAAAAATAAAAAAAAAATTTTTTGGGTGTTTTTTAGATTTTTTTAGGAATTACTGTTTGTGTTCACACTGGTTCTCGCGGTTCTCGCAATAAGGGGTGGTTCCTAACGGATCTTTGTCCTATATATATATATGTATATATATACACGACATACACACATGTGCATATAAACATCCAAAAATCCACTTTTCATAAATAAAATCAACCTTTGATCATGCATGCATCAAATTTCTTATAAATCACATCATCAAAATCAACTAATATCAAAACTCAATCTTTAATCCATACACATCCATATTTTCGGCCATATTAACACACACACAAGGTCCATTTTAATTTTTGTATAAAAACCTATTTGTTTTAGATTTCAAGTTTGTGAAATACTCTAAGAATCAAGAGAAACTTCCAACATCAAGAACAACACCAAGAATCAAGAGTATGTTTTAAAAAAGTAATTTTATACCTTCAAGATTCAAGTGAGTTTTTGAAAAGATTTTTGATGTTTTGAAAAGATTCAAGTGAGTTTTTGAAAAGATTTCGAAAATTATGGAGGTTGTGGAGTGGGTTTGGCCTTGAGTGGGGGTAGGGAAGAAGTGAAAGGGTTTTGATTTTGTATTGGTTAACTTTAGAGTGTAAAGTTGGTTTTAATCATTGTTGCAAGTCCCAACACTCAACACTTGGCAAATCTCAAGAAGAGGTGGCTCCTCAAGCCGCCACATGCCTCATTCTCTCTCATACATACACGCACACACACACATATATATATAGGGGACCGCTAAAATGAGAACCACCTCTAGTTGTAAGAACCATGATAACTTTTTGATCCGGGGCGAGTTGGACCACAAATTTTTTTAATAAACGTAGATGCGTGTATTATAAACACATTTGTAAAAAAAATTCAAAAAAATGTCGTGTGTGCAGTTTTGAGCACCACAAGTTTCTGTTTACGGGTACCATAAATTTTAAATAAAATTTACGGTACCCGTAAACACAAACTTGTGGTGCTCAAAACTGCACACACGACATTTTTTTTGAATTATTTTTACAAATGTGTTTATAATACACGCATCTACGTTTATGATAAAAATTTTTGGTCCAACTCGCCCCGTACGGTGTAGTTCTCATGGTTCTTACAACTGGAGGTGGTTCTTATTTTAGCGGTCCCCTATATATATATATATATATATATATATATATATATATATATATATATATATATATATATATATATATATATATATATCTTATATGCTTTAAACTGGTATTTTACTGATCACCGGGTATTTTAACTCGCGTTTTAATCCCGTTTTAAGGCGTTTTAAATTATTTTTATCACTCTATAAAAATAAACTCGCCATATTATTACTAAAATAATTATCAGTCGCCACGACTGGCTGTGTTGACAACATTTTGTCATATACGCGCGGTACGCGCTTAAACTCGAAAAATAGAGTTTCTAAGCGTTTTAATTTATTTTTCCGCACGAACATGACTAAAAATAACATTTTAAACATAAAGAAATATTTTTAGGATTTTAAGATTAATTGGGCGGTCACCTATGTTCGTTTCGCATTTTGTTCGTTACACGATAAGTGTTTATCTTATTATTGCCAACATAATTTTTAACCAAGTTTGGATTTACCAACACATCAAATACCACATATAAACACCAATATAAATGAAATATAGCATTTTATTTATTCATGACACGTGTTACACTTGTACGGTACAACTCAAAATAGTCGGGTGTCACAGTCTCCCCCTAGTTAGGAAATTTCATCCCCGAAATTCTACTGTACAGGTTTAGGTTTCGCACTAGGCGGAATTGTCATTCCCAGGTGAACTCAGGTCCATGTTTAGAATTCCAGCGAACCTTGACCAACTTAATCGTACTCCTCCTAAGCTTCTGAATTTTCCAATCCAGAACTTCTACAGGTTCTTCGATAAATCTCAGTTTATCGTCCTCTCGAACCTCATCCGAGGGTATATTTAGTGTCTCATCCGATATACACTTTTTCAGGCCGGAAACATGAAACACGTCATGAACTCCACTCAAATCTTATGGTAGCTTGAGCATATACGCGACTGATCCAACTCGAGATGCGATTTCGAAAGGACCTGTATAACACGGGATCAACTTTCCCCCTTTCCCAAATCTAAAAACACCTTTCCAAGGTGACCTTTCAGCAGGACATGATCGCCGACCTAAAACTGCAGCGGTTTCCTTCGGTTGTCCGCATAACTCTTTTGTCGAGATGCGACAACTTTCAACCTCCCCTTGATCTGGACAACCTTGTCGGTGTTTCCTGGATAAGCTCAGGTCCGCTTAATTGCTTCACACGGAGCGGCTTTGATACTCGCGTGATAACTATTGTTGTAGGAAAACTCAGCCAACGGAAAATGAGTAGCCCAACTTCCACCGAAATCAATCGCACACGCTCACGCCATATCCTCTAACGTCTGAATGGTTCTCTCACTCTGACCATCCGTTTGAGGATGATACACAGTACTCATGTCCAATCGAGAACCCAGCGACTCCTGAAGAGATCGCCAAAATCGGGAGTCAAACCCTCCATCTCTATCCGAGATAATTGACACTGGTACTCCATGTTGGGCTACAATCTCATTAAGGTACGACTGCGATATCTTCTCTGTCTTGTCTGTTTCCTTAATGGGTAGAAAATGAGCAGACTATGTCAATCGATCCACAATTACCCAAATGGTGTCATGTCCACGTGACATACGGGGTAATTTGGTGATAAAGTCCATCATAAGATGCTCCCATTTCCATTTAGGAATCTCTGGTTGCTGCAGAAACCCAGACAGCTTCTGATGTTCAGCCTTAACCTTCGAGCATGTCAGACATTTACTTACATACTGTTGGATCGTCGTGTGACCCTAACGAGTCAATCTGAGTAGTTCATCATCAAATACAAAGGTGGAATCAATGTAATTGACGTAATACAACTTGTTTTCCTTTAATTTTCTTCTAATATTGATTTCCTGAGCTTTTTACAATTCAGATAACAATCCGGCAGCACCTCAGCTCAGAAACAATGATCTAATTCCGTATGAAATGAACATGGCACACATGTATTTATAGGCAGGTTAATTCCGCTTGAAGCTGTTCACGCGGAATTACGAGTTCATGCGGAATTAGTTAATTCCGTGCGGAATTACCTAATCTCGCTTGAAGCTACTAATTCCGTTTGAAATGATCAATCCCATTTCAAGCGGAATTACCTTTAAACCTGTTGCCCTGATCTGTCTAGTACATTACAAGACTTAATAAAGACGAAGTTAACAGACATCAGTGCATCAACAGACTCCCCCTTGGATGTTGACGAAGTCTTTAGCATCCTGTCTTCAGTCTTTAGTCTTGATCTATCGTTCCCTGCCTTGAATTGTCTTGACATTGTAAATCATCCTTCAATCTTTAATCTTCAAACTCCCCTTTGAATGTTGATCCAGAAATCTGACTCCCCCTTTCGCAAACTCCCCCTCTCGATATGCTGGGACTTGAATTCTGGTTCAAACTTTGACATTTTCTTTACCATGGGGATCTTGACTCTTGTATCCTGTTTCTCAAACATATAACATTACAATCTATTCAATCTTGAACTTCTCTTAATTGTTCATCAGTTTTAGAAATCCACTTAACTATTCAGGTCGAAGTTAATGACCCTGATTACTCAATTTATCTACCAAGTCCAACTTAATGACCTTGGTTGATCTGTGACAAAAACAAACTGATTTTTGTTCAAATTTTCAAATTTTCTGAAATTTACAAGTTTCAATTTAATGAACTTGTTTTGACTTTCCATTTTCTCATTTATCATGTTAAGCTCCCAACTCATCATCCAGCTTAGAATCTTTCTGCATTTGCTCCAACATTCTGAATTTGAAGATCAACTCTCCACTTTGGTTTGTCTGAAAAAAAAGCAGAAATGAAAAATCTTTTTGGATTTTGAATAAAATTTCTAAACTAGAAAATGAATTACAAAAATTAAAATGCAGAATATAAACTATTTACAAACATATTTTTGATGAAAGTGTTAAGGAATCATATCAGCTAATGACAAGTTACTGGCACCGTTAAACAATTCACTTAGATTGTCGATATGCCGATCCTCTTAAATTTTCATACAAACTTTAAACTGTTCAGGATACGATTTAGGTGAATTAAAGACTTAAACTTATATGTGTGTCCCACCTCTTGAATATACTCCCATATCCAGATCCCAATATTCAGTCTTACAGGTGAGTATACCACAGATGATATCTGTAAAAGGGTTAGATGCGAAACCGTGAGAGCTCAGGTCAAAACTTCTGTTCAGCAGAGAGATGACGGTTCGTCTTTAGGTGTGTTCCCTTTAGAGAATCTTTTCTTCAACAGCACATGATTAACATTTTGCAATGTGTCATCATTTTTATGCTGAGGGTGAGCTTTAAAAGCACTCAGAAAGTATTATACGGGGACTAGGCCAGATATCACTGAGTATAAAGACCTAGTATCTCAGAAAGAGGGACCTTTCAAACAAGATTTCAGGGGTTACCTATATATCCAAGATTTGTTCCCCACAAAATAAGCAAGTTTGAATTTTAAGTTTATATCCCAAACAAGATTTACTGAATGTATAAAAACCTATCGTCACATCATCAGCAAGACTGTTTAACACTTTTAAACTTTACATTTCTTTAGCATAACGTAACTGTCAAGCCGATGTACTATCATTTCCCTTTTTACACAAGCTCTTTTTCAGTTTTCTATTGTTTTTGGATTTTGAATTTTCTCATGTTTTTGGATTTTTTAATTTTTTACTGTTTTTGTATTTTCTGAAAAATAATACTCCCCCTAAATACCAAAACAAGTAAAAAAATCGACAAACCATTGCAGATTGTTTCTCAACATCATCATCTACAATGTTATCCTCATCAATGCCAATAATCCCATCCAACACCGATAAAAGCTTCATACCGTTCGGTTTTAAAAGATATTTAAACTGGTTTTTATCAAATGCTTTGGTATGTAAATCAGCTTTTTTATTGTCAGTGTGGATTTTCTCAATTCGTATCAACTTCTTCTCGAAACAATCTCGGATGAAGTGATGACGAATTTCGATGTGTTTCGTTTTAGCGTGATGAACAGGATTTTTTGTAATGTTTATTGCAGCCTCATTATCAACAAAGATAGGGGTGTTAAGAAATTGCAAACAATAGTCGCGCATCTGTTGCTGGATCCACAAGATCTGAGAGCAGCAACTGCTAGCAGATGCATACTCCGCTTCACATGTGGATAGAGCCACAGAGGTTTGCTTCTTACATTGCCAGGTGACCAAACGTGGTCCAAAGAACTGACAACCCGCTGTTGTTGATTTAGCATTAACTTTGCAGCTTCCGTAGTCGGAATCAGAATACCCTTCGAGCATGAAATCGCCTGTTTTTGGATACCACAACCCCAATGATGGAGTTCCTTTCAGGTAGCGTAATATCCGTTTCACAATCACCATATGTGAAGCTCTGGGGCTTGACTGAAACCGTGCTGCGAGGCACGTCAGATACATGATAACGGGTCTTGAAGCAGTTAAGTACATCAATGATCCGATCATGGAACGATACATCGTTTCATCTACCCTGTCTCTGGTGAGATCTGGGTTTATCCCATGATTCATTGCTAAAGGGTTTGAAGCTGGAGTAGATCCTGACATCCCAAATTTCTCTAAGATATCATGAACATACATCGTCTGGTGTATGAAAATTCCCTCAGGTAGTTGATCAACTTGAAGTCCCAAGAAGAATTTCATCTCCCCCATCGATGACATTTCGAATTTTTGCTTCATAACTGATTCAAAATCTTTGCACAAATTTTCATTTGTTGACCCAAATATGATGTCGTCCACGTACATCGGAACTATCAGAAGATGTTCGTCGACCTCTTTGGTGAAGAGAGTGGCATCCACTTTTCCTCGGATGAAGCTGTTGGCTAACAGGTGTTGAGACAATGTCTCGTACCAAGCTCTCGGGGCCTGGTGTAAACCATACAGCGTTTTATCCAGCAAATAAGCCTTGTCTTTGTGGATTGGGTCGGTGAAGCCCGGTGGCTGTCCGACATATACCTCCTCTTTAACCTTCCCGTAGAGAAACGACGATTTAACATCTAGCTGATATACTTTGAAATTTTTCCATGATGCAAATGCCAGAAAGATTCTAATCGCTTCTAGTTGAGCCACGGGAGCATATACTTCGGTGAAATCTATACCCTCCTGCTGACTAAAGCCCTGGACTACGAGTCGAGCTTTGTTTCGAACAACAAATCCTCGGTCATCTCTCTTGCATTTAAACACCCATTTTGTGTTAATTTTCCTGTGACCATCAGGCAGATCTACTAACTTCCACACTCCTAACTTCTCGAACTGGCTCAATTCCTCCTGCATCACATTGACCCAAGAATCTTCAGTAAGCGCCTCTTTTTAAGTCCTCGGTTTAATCTGCGAGATAAAACAACTAAGTGAAAACTCAGTTTGTAACGGAACAACTGTAGAATAAAAACAAGTAAGCCCTTGATCAATTTGTCGTCTAATGCGGACGCCTGATTGCAATTCTCCGATAATCAACTCCTCTGGATGGTATGAAAGAGTTCTTGGCATCGCCTCGCCTGGAACATCTACCTCACCTTCCAAATTAGTGATATTCTGATTTACATCGTGTTCACCGACTGGATTTGTTTGACTTGAAATCTGGATCTGCTCCCCCTTAGAATTTGAATCACCATGATAAAAAACTGGCATGTTATCAGATTCTAAATTCTCATTGACTGTCGTCTGATTATCAGGAGCTTGTTCTGAAGATTGTTGAATATCATCATGTTCACCAGCATTGCTTGGACCGGCTTCATCATCATTTGAAGTTTGCCGTCGTCTTCTAGAATACTCAGATGGAAATCTTTCTCCTGATGACTCATACTCTCTCAGAATATCCAACTCGTCAAAGAACTCTGTTTCTTCTTCCATGTCAAACGAATCCCACAAAGTATCGAAATTAAATCTCAATGAATCTCCTGGATTCTGTGGTGGCATTGAGTAACCTTGACACTCAACATTCGATGCTTCAATTATCCGCTTCAAGCATGGAACAAAGATTCGACGTAATGGACTTGAATAACCAATGAATATGCCTTCGATGCTCTTTAGACCAAACTTCCCAAAAGGTTCTAGAACAGTACAGGGAGACCCAAACGGTTCTAAATACTTCAGGCTCAGCTTGCGGTTATTGATCAGCTCGAAATACGTTTTGTTGAATTTCTTGACAGTGAGAACCCTGTTGAGAGTATAGCAAGCAGCTGACACAGCTTCTGCCCAAAAATTGATTGGTAGCTTTGAATCAGCAAGCATCGTCCTAGCCGTTTCAATTAGCGTCCTGTTCTTTCTTTTAGCTACTCCATTCTGTTGCGGAGTGTAAGGAGCACTAAACTCATACAATATACCTCTCCCATCACAGTATTCTTCCATTCTGTAATTCTTGAACTCAGTACCATTATCACTTCTGATTCTTCTGATTCGTGCTTGGTACACGTTTTCAATCTTTCTGAACAATGCCATCAAACTTTCAAACGTTTCATCTTTCGTCTTCAGAAATGAAACCCATGAAAATCTGGAATAATCGTCAGTAACTACAAGACAGTAGAGATCACCAGTTATGCTTTTGACGTTCACTGGACCAAACAAGTCCATATGAAGTCTCTCTAAAGGTCGTGAGACTGAATTGACTTTCTTTTGAGGATGTGATTTCTTCTTCTGCTTGCCTTTAACGCAACTAATGCACTCCCCTTCCAGATGAAAACTTTTCAGATGAACACCAGTTACTAAGTCATTGTGCACCAGGTGATTCATTTTTCGCAAATGTATATGACCCATCTTTCGGTGCCACAACTTTGATTCTTTCTCTGTTGCTCTAGACATAAAACAATGAGCCTGACCCGTGGTAGTAGTAGCAACACTCATGTCCAACATGTACAGATCATTGACTCTAGGTGCTCTCATGATAACCCACTCTTTGGGAACAACAAATCCTGGTTTCAAGATCAAACATTCTTTGTCTGTGAAGTACGTTGTATACTTTCTATCACATATTTGAGAAATACTCAGCAAATTGTTCTCTAGCTCGGCGATGTAATTCACTCTTTCAAATGTAACAATTCCATTCGATAAGGTTCCTTCACCGATAATTCTACCTCCTTGATTTCCTGCAAAACCCACGTAACCTCCATTAAAACCACGAACATCATACAACAGGGTTTTCTTCCCCGTCATGTGCCGAGAATCTCCATTATCCATAATCCAACGTGAAACGGATCTTGGAAGCTCCTGCACATTTTACAAACACTTAGTTAGATTTTGATGTCACCCAAGCCTCTATCGACTCAGGTAACTGGACATCAAGGACAGTTCTTTTGGTGATCAATGGTGGAAAATTCTTATCATTAATCTTCAAGCTTTCTTCAGACCCAACCTCAACCTCTTTGTATAAGAAAAACTCATCTTTCTGAGGTTGACCAGATGGTTGGTCTTTCTTTGGAACATCTTTCTTCTCAGACTTTTGCATTTCTTTCTCAAGTTTCACATAGTAATCCAAAGGAACATTCATCTTTACTGGTGTATGTTAGTGCATGCATCTGTCGATTTCGTCTTGTATCAAGTCTTAGATTAGATATATTAGATCAGGGTACGTTGTACGAGTAAATAGGCTGTTTTAGATTGTTTAAATGTGATTTCGCTTGAAAGGGGGTGATTTCGCTTGAAATGGCTATGATCAATTTCGAGCGGAATCAGCAACTTCCTTATTCCGCCTGAACCATTTCAAGCGGAATCTCCTTACTATATATACCCTTTAGAGCGAAATCATTGAGATGAGTTGTGAACTTGGATACCGTGGTGCTGCCGGTTTTCCTTTTACGTGTAATCAGTTATATATAAATCAGAAGTGAGATTAAAGTGAATTGCTAGCTGTTTTTACATCAGTTTCTTGTTTTCCGCACCTGAAAGTGATCATAACTCCTCTGATCGACTCATTCGGGTCCGTACACGATCCTACAAGTGGTATCAGAGCTCAGGAGGAGGAGTTCTTTCCGATTCAGCTTGATATTTCTGGTTTCTACCCCTTCTTTTCAGGATTTACAAGATTTCACGGTCAAAATCGGTTCAATTTTCCACAGTTTGTGTAAAAGTGCATATTAAAAAAACCTTGAAAGTTTGAGAGCAAAATTCGGACTAAAAAGTGGTAAAATGGACCTTAGACTAGATTCCGCTTGAACGAACATCATTGTGATTCCGCTCGAGATTGCTTATCCCGCTTGAGATTTTCAAGTGAAATCTGTGATTTCGCTTGAGTTAGACTGATTTCGCTCCAAATCATCGTTATTCCGCTCCAAAAGTGACAGTTGGATATTCCGCTTGAAACTGAGAGTTAAGTGATTCCGCTCCAAAGTATTCTATTGGTATTTCGCTTGAAATTGCTAAGTTGGGATTTCGCTTGAACTTGTTCACTTGGTATTCCGCTTGAAAGCTGTGTGTGATTCCGCTTCAAACTGCATATTTCGCTTGAAAAGCTTATTTCGCTTGAACAGTGTTGTGTTTAAAAAAACGTGTTGCCGAAACATGGATTCTGAATTCTACAATGCATTTGCTACAACCCCGACTACCCCCGCTGACATTGCTAAGAATTTGAACATGGAAAATGAAACTGGAACAATGCAAAAAACCCCCGAAACTTATGGGAATCGAGGAGTACCATGGATGGAAGAATCGATTTGAGAATTGGGTTCAGGCAAACCATCTGAGAGCTTGGGAAAGTATTGAAACCAAGTATGTTAGACCACAGTCTGCATTGAATGTTGACAAAATCATCTCAGAATTTTCAGTAAAAGAGAGAGATAGTTATAAAGGAGAGAAAATGATGATTAGTCTCCTACAACAAGCTGTCAAAGAAGACATCTTTATTTTGCTTCAGCATGATGGGAGTGCGTTTTCGATCTGGGAAGCACTTGAGAAGAAATTTGAAGGAAGCATAGAAATGCTCAAGAGTAAAGCATCTTTGCTGAAAAAGGAGTTTGAATTGTTTACTAATATGCCTGGTGAAACTACAAAGACACTCATTGAGAGATATTGTCATCTTGTGCGTACCATGTCTCAGCTGAAAATCATTAAAACTCCAGCATAATGGGTTGAAAAGCTAGCCGACGCTTTACCGCAGAAAGAATGGGGTACTTATCTGATGATTCTGAAGAATTCTGGAGAGTTTAGCAGATTGTCTATCGGACAATTTATTGAAAAGCTGGAGGCACAGGATCTTGAACAGCAGAAAATTTCAAGAATGAACAGTTCAAGCCATCAACAAGATATCAAACTGTACTATAAAGGAAATGTTCAAACTACTGAAGCAAGTCCAAATATCCAAGCTGCATTTAGTGCAGGAAATCAATCTGGGACAAGCAGTCAAAGTTCAGTCAACATTAGTGGATTTTCAAATGTTAATCCTCTAAGTGTTCAAAGTGCGAATGTTGGTAATGGGCATATGATTCAGTGCAATGTGGCATTACATCTTCAAAATGGACAGAATTTTTCGGAAGAAGTTGTGAAGAGTCATATGGGATTACTGGTCACTACGTTGGAATCTTATGAAGGATTGATTGCTGGGAAAATTGGTAATCCGATACTCACAAAGGAAGATTACAACCAGATCGATGAAGAAGAATTGGAGCTTATGGATATAAAATGGGCTTTACCTAGTGTTCTGAGAAGAGCTGAAAAGTTTAAAATGATTACAGGATGAAATGATTTTTTGGATGATCACCTTTCATCTTTAGGTTTTGATAAATCTAAAGTTACTTGTTTTAAATGCAGGGAGAAAGGTCACTTCAAAAGAGAGTGCAAAAATCAAGAGACTAGTGGAGCAAAGAATCCTTTTGGAAAAGATGATTATTATCGGAAGGCTATATATCAGCAAATCACTAATCAACCGCATCAACAGAAGGATTCACAAACTGCTCATGGTAAAATGATCGAAGATGCAAACAAGAAAGCTTATTATGGCATTATTGATCAGGATGATGAGAAAGTGGCTGAAGGTTTTAGCTGGGACAAGTACATTCCAGCTGATCCAAATGTTAAAGCTTTTATTGCTCAGATTGTTCAAAATCCAGAGTTGATGAAGGAATGGATAGCTGTGTTATCTGATGAGGAGAAAAGTGAAGATGAAGGGTCTGTTTCATCTGAGAACAGTCCATCAGAGACAAGTGATGATGATGAAGAGCTTGAATAGATAAATGTTGTAAAAACTCATTTATCTTTTGACAGTTTTGAATTTTATTTTGAAGATAAATTGAAGAAACTCAAAGAGAGAAAAGCTGCAAAAGAAATGAAAGAAACCAAGATTGTTGAGAAGATAGTTGAAGTGGAAAACGTAGTCGAAGTGGAGAAGATTGTGGAGGTCGAAAAGATTGTTGAAGTCACAAAACCTTGTCTTACATGTTCCGAATCATGCAAACAATGTGAAGAAAAAGATGAGAGGTTTAGTGAATCAGAAAAGTTAAATGAAAAGTTCTTGTTCGATGTCAAGAATTTAAAAGAATCATACGATGTGTTGAACAGAACAGTGAACAGTTTGCAAAAGACAAACACAGAAAGAGAAAATGCTATGAAAATGATGAATGCAACCATGATGTCAAAGCAGAAAGATATAAATTTTTACATTGAAGAATGTGCGAAATGGAAGAAGGAATTGGATGGTGAAAAAGTTGAAAACGAAAGAATCAGACGATTATTAAGAAGTTATACAAGTTCTGATTATTTAATTGACAGAATTTATCCTACTGTTGCAGGTTTTGAAGCTTTTGAAGACAAGAAGCCGAAGAAAAAGGATACTAGTAAGAAACAGAGTGTCTGTTATAACAAGTGTCCGCCTCTGATTTGGGAAGGGTACTCACCTAGAAAACCGAATGAGGAACAAGTTAAAAAGGCAGTCAATATAAAGTTAGAGTCCGAGTTAACCGATGTGTATGTTAGTGCATGCATCTGTCAACTTCGTCTTGTATCGAGTCTTAGATTAGATATATTAGATCAGGGCACGTTGTAAGAGTAAATAGGATGTTTTAGATTGTTTAAATGTGATTTCACTTGAAAGGGGGTGATTTCTCTTGAAATGGCTATGGTCAATTTCGAGCGGAATCTGTAACTTCCTTATTCCGCTTGAACCATTTCAAGCGGAATCTCCTTCCTATATATACCCTTTAGAGCGGAATCATTTGGATGAGTTGTGAACTTGAATACCGAGGTGCTGCCGGTTTTCCTTTTACGTGTAATCTGTTATATATAAATCAGAAGTGAGATTAAAGTGAATTGCTAGCTGTTTTACATCAGTTTCTTGTTTTGCGCACCTGAAACTGATCATAACTCCTCTGATCGACTCACTCGGGTCCGTACACGATCCTACAGTGTAGTAGAAGATGATTGTTTTTCTGACTCTGAAACCTTTGGTTTTGGAGAACTTGTTTTCTTTTCAACAACTTCGGCTTCCATGTTTGTTGAGATGATGCAACCCGTTTATAAAACTTGTCATTTTTAGTTACCATATTTTTAACAGGTTCAGTTTTGACTTTGATGTTTTCATTTTTCAAAACCTTTTTCTCAACAACCATTGGAGCTTTTCCTTTCACATCAACTTTCTTTTTCTGAATCTCAACAACTTCAGTCTTAGGCTTCAAATTGGTACACTTTCGTGCAATATGTCCAACTTGATTGCATTTGAAACATGTTCGGGTGTCAACTACCCGACTTGTGCCTTCAGATTGAGGCTGTGAGGCCTTCTTCTCAAAGAACTCTTTGTTTGATTTTGAAAAGATTTTAGATTCTTCATCAGAAAGTGAACTCGAACTAGAACTTTTCACAAACACTTTCTTCTCAGCAAAACTTCTGTTTTGAACATTCTTTTTTGATAATTCTTACCACCCTGGTATCCACCCTACCATTTGTTTTGCTTGTTGTTATAAAAACGCGGTGGAACAACAGGCTTCTTGTAGTAAGCTTTATCTTTTTCAAAATTCATTTGCCTATTTGTTTGATTTAAACTTTTTACTTCAGACAAATCAATTTCAATCATTTTGAACACATTTGTCAATTTAGCAACATTAACATTCTCTAGTGGAAACTCAGAATCCGAATACAACTTATCCGATCCCGACATCTTGTACATGACAAGAGTAGGTTCTTCATTTAAGTTGTTTTTGGCTTTTGGTTTCGGAATGTATTTGTCCAAGAAACATTCATCTTCCTCAGTAGTGTCACTTTCAGATTTTAAAACTTTTTCAACCACACTTTTCACAACTTCAGATTGGGCACTATCTTCATCGGAAGATGAAGTGAATGTGACATCAATCGTGTCCGGAAGTTTGACTTCATTAACATCTTCATCATTAACCAACCCTGATTGTTTCTTTGAATAATTGTTTAGAACTGGTGGTGGAACTTGATGATACCCCACCCCGGTTCCATCAGAATATACATCTTCGCCTGCTTTGTTTTTTCCAATTGGTTTGGGAACAATGTGTTGCAAAACAAAGCTTGCGGAGTTGTAACTGTTCAGTTTCAACTGGATGCGTTCATTTTCAATTTTAGCTTCTTGAAACTGAAGCTTCAGCTTAGCAATTTCATCCAGTTGCTGGTTGATTAATTCCTCTTTGACTCTAAGAACTCCCGACAGTTGAAGATTTTCTTTTGTTGTTTTACCATTCCTTTCACCAGAATCTTTAACCGTACGTTTTAGCTTCTCAAATTTTTCTGAAATCTGACGATTTTGAAGAACTAACTTTTCGTTTTCTTTCCTAACTCTTTCTATGTCATCTTTATCATTTTTGATTTTCTCAGTTAATTCTTTTAATCTGTCCTTCGAAGCTTTCAACAATTTATCACGGTTTAAGATCTGATCTTCAACACTTCTGACTCTACCAGTCAGATCTTCAACTTTCTTACCACTGAGGTAAGTAATTGTACTACAAACTTTGCACTCTTTCATGCAATTTTTGCAGTCGTTCTCATATTTTACTTTCTTACCTGACTCATGTGTTTCATTTGAACTGACCTTGTTTTTGGACTCAGTTCCAGAACCAGAAACTACTTCTAGTTCTTTTGCAGCAAGAACTTTTACTGCCATCTTCTTCAAGTTTTCAGCGGTGAATTCTTGTGATGTATCAATGATCCCATCATCAATCTTCTTTGTCTGCTGCTATTTTTCTTTCTCTTTTTCTTTCTCATCAGCTTCTCCTCCTCCCCACCACAATTTTTGCCAACCCTCTTCTTCTTCAGCAATTTGTTGAATCATGGTATCAAGGCTGATGGACTTTGGATCAACAGCAATGTTTCCTATGGGATCAAGATAACATTCTCTGTCTGCATCCCATCTCTTCGCCTTTTTAGCTTCATTGAATGTAGAAGACATTCTGATCATCCTGGTTTGAGCTTTCATCTTTCTGTTGACGTACTTCTCTTTTTCATTTATGTTGTCTTTAAAAGGAAGAGGTTGAACAGGTTTTGCCACAAACGCATATCCTACCGCATCCTCTTCTGGTAACAATTCGCTCCAGTCAAAACTTTCGTCGTCATGAATCACAGCAAGAGCTCTGGATTTTTCTTTGGGGGTATCCTCAAGCTGCTTCATTCTGGGCGGTTCTGATTTGTTTTGATGATAGATTGCTCTTTTGTAGTAATCTTCTCGAAACGGATTTGCAGTATCATCATCTGGTGCGTTACGACATTCTCTTTTGAAATGTCCTTTTTGTTTGCACCTGAAGCACATGACTTTTGATTTGTCAAAGCCAAGTTTTGTGGATGGCCCTCCGATAGAATGTCTACCAGTAATCTCCATGAACCGTTGTGCACGTCGGACTGCACTAGCCATACACCACCTAATGTTGATTAACTCCATTTCTTCCGGATCGATCTGATCGTAATCCTCCTTGGTGAGGTTAGTGTTTCCAATCTTGCCTGCCACAAGGCTCTCATATGACTCTAGCACAGAAGCTAAGAACACCATTTGCTGTTTTGCTGATTCTTCGCTGAAATTTTGAGCGTTCTTTAAATCCACAGCGATGTTACATTGAAACAAGTTCTTTGAAGCTGATTGGCTTGAAGTTGACGAAGAACCACTGTGAAAACCTCTGCTTGAACTCTCTTTACTTGATGTGTTGGAATTTTTAGCAGAGAAAGCTGTCTTAGGAGACACATTCTTGGGAATCATACTTCTTGGATAGTACAGCTCCACATTCTGCTGATATGAAGAATGATTGACTTTGTTTGATTTCTTTATCTCCAGCTCATGACTCTCCATTCTTTCAATCAACAGGTCAACCGTCAGATCCTTCGACTTGATTGTATTCTTCAACATCAAAGCAAAGTATTGCCAATCCATCTCATATGGCAACGAGTCAAACAATTTGTCAACTAATTCTTCTTGAGAATATACAACCCCATGTCTTGCCAGCTCCAACTTCAAGTGCCCAAATCTCTCAATCATCTTAGAAACAGATTCATTTTTTTAAACAACCAAATAAATCAAACTCTTTTCTTAACAGTTTCTTTTTGTTTTTTACTATTTCAGTACTACCCACGCATTTCACTCTTAACTTTTCCCAAAGATCTGTAGCATTGGTGTACTCAATCAAAGATATTATGTCGTCTCTGACAGACTGATGCAGCAATGCGATGCACTTTTGTTCAGCAACAAAATTCTCTATATCTTCAGTTTGTGTCAGATTTTCACCATGTTGTCCTCCATCATTGTATCCATTCTTTAAACTTTTCCAGCTTGGATATGCAAATGCCTTTAACCACTCTTCAAATTTTCTAGCCCACCTATTGTATTCTTCAATCGCCATCAACTTTGGATGTTTGTTATATGTGTCGTATGCACTCTCCACACTTAAAGCATCGGAAAAAGTTTTCTTCACACTCGGAGTGTTCTCATTGGTGTTGTTTGAAGTATCATCTCTGGTGTTTCCCGCAAAGGCAAACATATCACTTAAAGGATTCATGAACTCGTCCATCTTTTAAGTACCTGAAAAGTCAACAAACACTTAGAAAAATTTTTGGAATTTTGAAAATCTCAGTTTCAAATGGAATTAGTTTGAGCGGAATAGCTTCAAACGAAATTACCCGCTCAAACCTTTCACACGGAATGACTTCTTCACACGGATTACCTATTCAAACGGAAATAGGTTTTTCAAACGGGATTACCAAGCAAATTCTAATTCCGTGCGGAATTAGGTCAAATTCAAACGAAATTAAGTCTCTTGAAACGAAATTAGGTATTTTGAAGCAGAATTAAATCCTGTGTGAAATTTTCAAGCGAAATTAAGAACAATGTGTCTAATCTCGCGCGGAATTATGATCCTATTCAAACGGGATTATGATGACGTCAACATTTTCGATTCTGATTTCAAGCGGAATTAAGGTTTTTATCAAATTTTGATCGAATTTTAGTCCAATTCTTTCAAGGATTACTTAAAACTGTGTTTTACGTGATATATGTGAGTTTTAAGCCATTTCAACCGTTAAATTTTGTTCAAATCAGAAAAAAATGAGTAGAAGTGAGAGAATCCGATGAAATCAAGCTGAATTGGTATGAACTCCTCGTCCTGAGCTCTGATACCACTTGTTGGATCGTCGTGTGACCCTAACGAGTCAATCTGAGTAGTTCATCATCAAATACAAAGGCGGAATCAATGTAATTGACGTAATACAGCTTGTTTTCCCTTAATTTCTTCTAATATTGATTTCCTGAGCTTTTTACAATTCAGATAACAATTCGGCAGCACCTCGGCTCAGAAACAATGATCTAATTCCGTATGAAATGAACATGGCACACAGGTATTTATAGGCAGGTTAATTCTGCTTGAAATTGTTCACGCGGAATTACGAGTTCATGCAGAATTAGTTAATTCCGTGCGGAATTACCTAATCTCGCTTGAAGCTACTAATTCCGTTTGAAATGATCAATCCCATTTCAAGCGGAATTACCTTTAAACTTGTTTTCTCGATTTCCGTGCCTTGATCTATCTAGTACATTACAAGACTTAATGAAGACGAAGTTAACAGACATCAGTGCATCAACACATACACCATAATATCTTTCTTCATATTCGGCCACCAATAAAACTCCTTAATGTCCTAATACATCTTGGTGAACCTAGGTGAATAGAATATCTGGACTTATGATCCTCGTTCATAATCAGTTCAAGTAGGTTACCCCTAAGCGGAACCCAAATCCGGTTCATGAAGTACATCACTTCATCCGCTTTTGGTATCAGTTCACATTCTAAACCTTTCAAACCTTCTCTTCTCAGGTTCTCATCCCTTAGAGCTTCTCTCTATGCATCACGAATTTGAACAGTCAAACTCATCTGTATGATTAAACCTAAAGCACGAACACGCAAAGGCTTTTCCCGCTCTTTCCTACTGAGCGCATCAGCAACGACGTTTGCTTTACCTGGGTGATAGCGAATATCACACTCGTAATCATTGAGTAACTCTACCCAACGCCGTTGTCTTATGTTGAGTTCCTTCTGATCAATGATATGCTGGAGGCTCTTATGGTCTGTGTAAATCGTACACTTCGTGCCATACAGATAATGTCTCCAAATCTTCAAGGCAAACACAACAACCCCCAATTCCAAATCATGCGCCGTGTAGTTTTTCTCATGCACTTTCAGTTGTATGGATGCATAGGCTATCACTTTCTCCTTCTACATAAGCACGTAACCAAGGCCCAAACGTGACGCATCACAGTGTACAACGAATTCGTCATTTCCCTCATGAAGGGAGAGAATAGGTTCACTACACAATCTTTCCTTCAACAGCCAAAAAGCTTTCTCCTGCTTTTCCGTCCATTCAAACTTCTTATCCTTCTGGGTCAATAGCGTCAATGGTTGCGCTAACCTGGAGAAATTCTCTATGAATCTCCGATAATACCCAGCAAGCCTAAGAATTGTCGCACCTCTGACGGAGTCCTTGGTACCTCCCAATTCTTAATTGCCTCTATCTTCAACGAATCCACATGTATACCTTTCTCACTTATGACATGTCCTGAAAATGAACTTCTCGAATCCAGAATTCACCCTTAGAGAACTTGGCATACAACTTCTAATTCTTCAGCAGCTCCAGAATTGTCTTCAGATGTTGCTCATGATCCTCTTAGGTTCGTGAATAGATAAGTATATCATCAATGAATACTATCACGAATTTATCCAAATAGGGTTTACACACCCCGTTCATGAGATCCATGAACACTGCAGGCACATTAGTCAAGCCAAAAGGCATGACTAAAATGGCCATAACATGTTCTAAAAGCAGTCTTTGGAACATCTTCGTCAGCAATCTTCAACTGGTGATAGCCTGAAAGCAAGTCAATCTTCGAATAGTAGCTGGATCCTTGTAGCTGATCGAATAGATCATCAATTCTCGGTAGAGGATACCGATTCTTGATAGTTATCTTATTCAGCTCTCTATAATCTATGCACATCCTGAAGGAACTATCCTTCTTCTTCACAAACAAAACAGGTGCTCCCCAAGGCAAAAAGCTTGGTCGAATGAAACCTTTGTCTAGTAGCTCTTGAAGCTGATTCGACAATTCTTTCATTTCTGACGACGCTAACCTGTAAGGAGATTTTGCAATCGGTGCAACACCAGGTACAAGATCAATTCTAAATTCGATCTCTCTCGCACGGGGCAATCTAGGTAAGTCTTCAGGGAAAACTTCTGGATATTCACGAACTATAGGACTTTCTTCGATCTTCCTACCTTCAACCTTCGTATCAACTACGTTAATCAAGAACATAGGATAGCCCTTATGCAACATCTTGTGCATCTTCATAACACTAACAATTCTCGATACTCGACTCGATCGGTCTCCATGAACTACTATAGCTTCACTGCCAAGACGAGGTATCCGCACTTGTTTCTCCGAACAAATAATCTCAGCTTTATTCTTGGATAGCCAATCCATCCCAACGACTACATCGAAACTACCCACCTCCACTAGCAACAAATCAATACTAAAACTATGATCACATAACCGAAAACTACAATCACGAATGACTTCGCTAGTTTCTATCAATTTACCATTTGCTAATTCTATCGAGTACTTTTTACCTAGCTTACTTGTTTGAAAACACGGAAATGGTTCAAATTTTTTCGAAACAAAACTCAAGTCAGCCCAAGTATTAAATAGCACAAACACAGAATGGTTATTGATCAAGAACGTACCGGTAACCACTGCAGGATCATCACGTGCCTTCCCATTATTTAGCTCAAACGCTTTGCCCCTAGCATTCTGACCTTTCACATTCAGACAGTTTCTCTTGTAGTGTCCCTGCTCTCTGCATTCGTAGCATCCCTCGAGCTTAACTCCCTTCAACGTGCTCTTAGCATAGCACTCACGAGTCACATGCCCAGATCGACCACATCTGGCGCACTTCCCTTGCTCATCACCATAAGCTGTTTTTTCACAGAACCACTCTTGCCATCCCTGGTCATATCTTTTCCTGAACAACTAGAATTAGCCACATATGCTTTTCCCGAACCTCGTTTCTTCTCACGCTTCTCATCGGAATCCTTTTTTGAGCTCTCAGACTTTCGCTTCCGCGAATCTCTAGATCTAGGCTCAGAACGCTCCGATCGATCAGATTTCCCGTCTACATTGGCTTTTCCCAACGACTTCCTAGTCTCATCCTTTTTGTTAAGGCTACTTTTGCGAGCATCATCATCAGCTAATGATTTTTCCAAATTAGTAGCTTCCAGATAGGTAGCGGGTTTCGCCGAGGTGACCATACCGCGAATCTGTGGCGCTTGCCCCCAAATATACCTTTGTATCTTAACGTAATCAGGAGTGACCATTTGAGGAACCAACCTAGCCAGATCATTGAACTGAGACGTATAAGCTCTGACATTCAAGCCTTCCATGGTCAGATTCCAGAAGTCAGTCTCAATCGTCTGTATCTCACTACGCGGGCAGTATTCCTTCAGAAGCAACTCTTTCAGTTCGTTCCAGGTAAGACCGTAGGCAACGACTTCTCCCAAAATCTGAACTTATGCATTCCACCAGGATAAAGCTTCATCAAGAAACGAACAAGAAGCATACCTAATGTTGGGCCGTGTGCGACCCTAAATAGTCAGTAAAGGCAGTTCATCTTTGAATACAGAGGCGGAATCAAAGTAATCAAAGTCACAACAGCTATATCCTTTTAATTTCCTTTCTATTAATGCTTTCTGAATGAATTTTCACAGCAATTCGACACCTACAGCATGACCTGATTCCGCTCCAACTGTTACAACTGAAGTCATCACTGACCTATTTATAATGGCTCTGATTCCGCTTGAAATGGTTCATGCGGAACCCCATGATGATGTCTCTCGAGTGGAATCACCTTGTTTGTTTGGAGCGGAATCACCTAAACCTATTTGGAGCGAAATTACAACTTTGACATCTTGGAGCGGAATTACATTGTAATCTGATTTCGCTTGAAATGACATACCAGTCATTTCGAGCGGAATTACACTCTAAGATCCACTTTTCATTTCCAAGCTCCAATCTAACCTATCTAGACCTTAGACTCGATAAAGACGCAGTAAACAGACATCCAGTGCCCCAACAGACTCCCCCTTGGATGTTGATGAAGTCTTCGGCGTCGAGTCTTCAGTCTTGGTCTTTTTCAACTCTGTCTCCTCATTGCAAAAGCTCTCTCTTCACAGGATCAGGATCTCTTCCTGGCTCTATCTTTAATCTCCCCTTTGACTGTTGATTCAGAACTCTAGACTCCCCCTTTCACAGACTCCCCCTCTCGGTAAGCTGGGATCTACGGTCTTGGTCTGGTTCAAACTTTGACTTTTTGAGCCATGGGAATGATAAAATCCACAACCTGTTACTCAATCAATAACATTACAATCTATCTTTCACAATAACAAAAAAACTCAATAATCTATCAGTTCTAGAAATCCACCCAAGTATTCAGGTCCAAGTTAATGACCCTGATTACTCAATTAATCTACCAAGTCCAATTTAATGACTTTGGTTGATCTTGTGACAAACAAACTGATTTTTGTTTAACATTTTCAAACATTTTCTGAAAATAACAAGTATCAAGTTAATGAACTTGTTTTGACTTTTTCAACAACCCAATCTTCATCAAGATAAGCTCTCCTCATTCTCCAGTCCAAAACTTTTCCTGCATCTGCTTCATTTTTAAGAATCCAACGATCAACTCTCCACTTTGGTTTGTCGGAAAATAAAGCAGAAATGAAAAATCTTTTTGGATTTCAATAAAGTTTCTAAACTAGAAATGAAATATAGAAACTTAAATTGCAAATAGTAATAGAAAGAAATTAAACTATTTACAAACATATTTTTGGTGAGCGTGTCAGGGAATCATATCAGCTTATCAGACAAGTTACAAGTACCGTTAAGCTTCAATTTCATACTCAGAATTAAACAATTCACGTAGATATCCACTTTAAATTTTCAAACAAATTTCAATTTATTCAGGATACGGATTAGATGTTTTAGGAACTTAACTCATTCATGTGTACCACCTCTTGAATATACTCCCGTATCTAGAATCCCAATATTCAGTCTTACAGGTGAGTATACCACAGATGATACCTGTAAGGGGTTAGATGCGAGGGCCGTGAGAGCTCAGGTCGATACTTCCGTATACGCAGAGAGATGACGGCTTCGTCTTTTCGGTGTGTCCCCTTTAAAGGATCTTTTGTTTCAACAACAATGATTATCAATTTTATTATTTAATCAATTTGTTGAGGGTGATGCTGTGTTTCAAGCAATGCGGAAAGTATTATTCGAGGACTAGGTCAGAACTTCCATTCAGCAGAAGTCCCGGAATAATACCCCAGATATCATTAAGTATAAAGACCTAATATTTCAGACAGAGGGACCTTTCAAACGAGATTTCAGGGGTTACCTATATATCCAAGTAGTGTTCCCCACAAATAACGCAAGTTTGAAATTTTAGGTTTATATCCCGAACAAATCTACTAAATGTGTAAAAACCTATCGACACATCATCAACGAGACTGTTTAACTCTTTTAAACTTTACAAATCTTAAGCATACCGTAACTGTCAAGCCGATGTACTATCATTTTCCCTTTTTACGCAAGCTCTTTTCCAATTTTCTATTGTTTTTGGATTTTGAAATTTTATCATGTTTTTGTATTTTTGAATTTTTTACTGTTTTTGTATTTTTGAATTTATCTACTCCCCCTAAATACCAAAACAAGTAAAAAATCGACAAACCATTGCAGATTGTTTCTCATCTTCATTTACAACAGTACCTTCGTCAACGCCAATAATGCCATCCGACACCGAAAGAAGCTTCATACCATTCAGTTTTAAAAGATGTTTAAACCGTGTTTTATCAAAAGCTTTGGTATGCAAATCAGCTTTCTGTTCGTCCGTGTGGATTTTCTCGATTCGAATCAACTTCTTCTCGAAGCAATCTCGGATGAAGTGATGTCGAATTTCTATATGCTTAGTTTTAGCGTGATGTACTGGATTCTTTGTTATATTTATTGCGGCCTCATTATCAACAAAAAGAGGTGTGTTAAGAAACTGCAAACCGTAGTCGCACATCTGTTGCTGTATCCACAAGATCTGAGAGCAGCAACTGCTAGCAGACACGTACTCCGCTTCACATGTGGATAGTGCCACTGACGTTTGTTTCTTACACTGCCAGGTAACTAAGCGAGGTCCAAAGAACTGGAATCCTGCAGTTGTTGATTTTGCATTGACTTTGCAGCATCCGAAATCCGAGTCAGAATACCCTTCGAGCGTAAAGTCGCCTTTTCTAGGATACCACAACCCCAATGTAGGAGTTCCCTTCAGGTAGCGTAATATCCTCTTCACAATAATCATGTGCGAAGCTCTCGGGTTAGATTGATATCTTGCTGCGAGGCACGTTGGGTACATTATATCAGGTCTCGACGCAGTTAAGTACATCAATGAAGCTATCATGGAACGATAAAACGTCTCATCAGCCTTGTCTCCGGTGAGATCTGGGTGTATCCCATGATTTGTTGCTAGAGGGGTAGCAGCTGGAGTAGAACTTGACATTCCAAATTTCTCTAGAATATCATGCACGTACTTCGTCTGGTGAATGAAAATTCCCTCAGGTGGTTGTTCAACTTGTAGTCCCAAAAAGAATTTCATCTCCCTCATTGATGACATTTCGAATTTTTGCTTCATCACCTGTTCGAAATCTTTGCACAGACTCTCATTCGTAGACCCAAAAATTATGTCGTCCACATAAATTTGCACTATCAGAAGATGTCCGTCGACCTCTTTAGTGTAGAGAGTGGCATCCACTTTTCCACGAATGAAGCTGTTGGCTAGTAGATGTTGAGACAAAGTCTCGTACCAAGCTCTCGGGGCCTTGTGTAAACCATACAGCGCTTTGTCCAACAAATAGACCTTGTTCTTGTGGATTGGATACGGTAAAGCCCGGTGGTTGTCCGACATATACCTCCTCTTTAACCTTCCCATAAAGAAACGCCGATTTTACATCTAGCTGATATACTTTGAAGTTCTTCCAAGATGCAAATGCCAGGAAAATTCTAATTGCTTCTAGTCGTGCCACATGAGCATAGATTTCAGTAAAATCAATTCCCTCCTGTTGACTAAAGCCCTGAACAACGAGTCGAGCATTGTTCCGTACAACAACTCCTCTGTCGTCTCTCTTACACTTAAATACCCATTTTGTATTGATTTTCCTGTGACCATCCGGCAAATCCACTAGCTTCCACACTCCCAACTTTTCAAACTGACTCAACTCTTCTTGCATCGCATTGACCCAAGAATCTTCAGTAAGCGCCTCTTTGTAAGTTCGCGGTTCGATCTGCGAAATAAAACAGCTTAATGAAAAATCAGTTTGTAAAGGTGCTACTGTAGAATAAAAACATGTAAGGCCCTGGTCAATTTGACGTCTCGTGCAAATGCCGATTGCAACTCTCCAATGATCAACTTTCCTGGATGGTATGAAAGAGTTCGTGGCATTACTTCACTTGGAACATCTACTTCGCCTTCCAGATTAGTAACATTCTGATTTGCACCATGTTCACTAATTTGGTTTGTTTGACTTGAATCCTGAATCTGCTCCCCCTCAGAATCTTAATCACCACGATCAAATACGGGCATGTTCTCAGATTCTTGATTATCATTCTCTGCCGTCTGATTATCTTGAGCAACTTCATTTTGTTGGACATCATGATGTTCACCAGCATTGCTTGGACCTGCTTCATCGTCATTTGAAGTTTGTAGTGGTTGCCTCGAATACTCAGTTGGGAACCTTTGCTGCGACTCATACTCTCTAAAATATCCAACTCATCAAAGAAATCTTCTTCTTCTTCTTATTCTTCCCTCATGTCAAACGAATCCCATAATTTGTCATAATGATAACGCCATGAATCTCCTGGATTCTATGGCGGCATTATATACGCTTGACATTCAACATTTGCAGCTTCAATAATCCGCTTCTCACTTGGAACGAAGACACGTTGCATAGGACTTGCATAACCAACAAATATACCCACAACGCACTTCGGACCAAACTTTCCATAAGGCTCTAGAACAGTACAGGGTGACCCGAACGGTTCAAGATACTTCAAATTAGGTTTGCGGTTATTGATCAACTCAAAGCATGTTTTGTTGAACTTCTTGACAGTGAGAACTCTGTTGAGCGTATAGCATGCGGCGGAAACAGCTTCAGCCCAAAAATTTATTGGTAACTTTGAATCAGCGAGCATTGTTCTAGTCGTCTCGATTAGTGTCTGGTTTTTGCGTTCTGCAACTCCATTCTGTTGCGGAGTGTACGGAGCACTAAACTCATGCAATATACCTCTTTCATCACAACATTCTTCCATCTTGCTATTCTTGAATTCAGTACCATTATCATTTCGAATTCTTTTGATATGCCTTTGGTACAGATTTTCAATCTTCTTGAACAACGCCATCAAACTGTCATAAGTTTCATCTTTTGACTTCAAAAACAATACCCACAAAAATCTGGAATAATCACCAGTAACGACCAAACAGTAGTAGTCTCCTGTAATACTTTTGACATTCACAGGACCGAATAAATCCATGTGAAGTCTTTCCAGAGGTCTTGAAACTGAATTGACTTGCTTTGTAGGGTGTGACTTTTTCTTCTGCTTGCCTCTAACACAGCTAATGCACTCCCCTTCCAGATGAAAACCTTTCACATGAACACCCAACACTAAATCGTTATGAACCAGGTGATTCATCTTCCGTAGGTGAATGTGATCCATTTTCCTATGCCACAATCTCGATTCTTTTTCAGTTGCTCTAGAAACAAAACAATGAGCCTGACCCGTGGTTGTAGTAGCTACGCTCATATCCAACACGTACAGATCATTCACTCTTGGTGCCCTCATGATAATCCATTCCTCAGGGATAACAAATGCTGGCTTCAAGATCAAACATTCTTTGTCAGTGAAGTGAGTGGTATACATTCTGTCACAAATCTGCGAGATGCTCAGCAGATTATTCTCCAGCTCAGCAATGTAGTTAACTCTCTCAAACGTCACAATCCCATTGGATAACGTTCCTTCACCAATAATCCTACCACCTTGATTACCTGCGAAACCAACATATCCTCCATTGAAATTCCTAACATCATACAACAATGCAGTCTTCCCTGTCATATGTCGAGACACTCCACTATCCAGAATCCATCGTGAAACTAACCTCGGAAGATCCTGCATATATCACAAATTGATTTAAAAAACATTTCAATAAAGATGTCGATTCATGTTTCGCGATCAAGGAAGCTCCGGCAGGTCAGGTTTTCATTCAACGAAGAATATATCCACCCAAGCCTGACCAGAATTGGGTGTTACCTTGTTGTCTTTAGCTTTTCCATTTTGTTTCTTAAAGTTTTTAGCTTGATGTGGTGGAAAATTTGTATCATCCACAATTGGAACTGAATTCACCACCTTTTTCTCTTGTGAAGTTGAAGTTTGTTTCTCTATTTTAGGTTTCCAAATTTGTTGAGATGATGCAACCCATTTGTAAAATTTGTCATTTTTAGTTACCAACTTCTTTACGGGTTCAGTGTTGATCTTGGTGATTTGGTTTCTCAATACCTTTTTTTCAACAAACATTGGTGCTTTTCCCTTCACATCATCTTTCTTCTTTTGAGTCTTTACAACTTCAGTCTTAGGCTTCAAGTTGGTACACTTTCGTGCAATATGTCCAACTTGATTACATCTGAAACATGTTCGGGTGTCAGCTGCCCGACTCGTGCCTTCAGACTGAGGTTGTAAAGCTTTCTTTTCAAAGAACTCTTCATTCGATTTCGAAAAAATCTTTTTTTCTTCATCAGACAATGAACTCGAACTATTCACAAACACTTTCTTTTCGACAAACCTTTTGTTTTGAACATTCTTTTTCTGATAAGACTTACCACCCTGATAACCACCCGACCATCTGTTTCGGTTGTTGTTGTAAAAACGTGGTGGAACCACAGGTTTCTTATAGTAAGCTTTATCTTTTTCAAAATTCATTTGTCTCTTTGTTTGACTCAAACTGTTCACTTCTGACAACTCAACTTCAACCAATTTGAAAACATTTGTTAACTTGTTCACATTAACATTCTCAATTGGAAACTCAGAATCCGAAAACAACTTATCAGATCCCAACATCTTGTACATGACAAGAGTAGGTTCATCATTTAAGTTGTCTTTGGACTTTTGTTTTGGAATGTATTTGTCCAAGAACCATTCAACATCTTCGGCTGAATCAGACATCAAAACACTTTCAGCTATGCTTTTAACAATCTCTTTCTGAACACTATGATCAGATGATTTGGAAGAAAATGTAACATCAATTGAATCAGGAAGTTTAACTTCATTCTCTTCTTCAATTTCAACCAACCCAGTTGCTTTTTCGAATAATTATCAAGAACTGGTGGTGGAACTTGATGAAAACCCACCCCGGTTCCATCAGAGTTCACATCTTCGCCTGCTTTTTTTTTACCGATGGGTTTGGGAACAATGTGTTGCAAAACAAAGCTTGCGGAGTTGTAACTCTTAAGCTTCAACTGGATTCGCTCATTTTCAATTTTAGTTTCTTGAAATTTAAGCTTTAATTTTGCGAATTCATCCAGTTGTTGATTGATTAATTCTTCTTTTAACCGAAGCACTGTCGACAGATGAACATTTTCTTTATATGTTTTACCATTTCTATCATCATTATCTTTCATTGTGCTTTTAAGCTTCTCAAATTTTTCAGTGTTCTGACGATTTTCAAGAACAAATCTTTCATTTTCTTGCCTAACCTTTTCATGGTCAATATTATCATTTTCAATTTTGTTAGTTAATTCTTTTAACTGTTCAGTTGAAGCTTTCACCATTTTATCACGATCAAGAATTTGATCCTCAACACTTCTGACTCTAGCAGTCAGATCTTCAACCTTCTTACCGTTGAGATAAGTGACTGTGATACAAACTTTGCATTCCTTGATGCAATTTTTGTAGTCAACATCACCATTGACTTTCTTACCTGACTCAGTCGTTGACGCGTTTGAAATGACCTGGCTTTTAGACTCAGAAACGGATTTAGAATCTATCTCAAGTGCCTTAGCAGCCAGCACCTTGTCAGCCATCTTTCCCATGTTTTCAGCATTCAACTCCTGTGTCGTGTCAATGATTCCATTGTCAATCTTCTTTGATTTCTCTTTCTCTTCTTTCTCCTTCTCTTCTTTCTCTTTCTCTTCTCCGCTTCCCCACCATTTCCTCTGCCAATAAACATCTTCTTCTTTAAACTCTTTGATTATGGTTTCCAAATCAAGAGTGTTATGGTCAATAGCAATGTTTCCCTGGGGGTCAAGATAACATTCCCTGTCTGGATCCCATCTATTTGCTCTTTTTGCCTCAGAAAAGATACCAGCTATTCTGATCATTCTGCTTGTGGCCAACAGCTTTCTGTGACCATACTTCTATTCTTCAGTTCTGTTGTCTTTCCAAGGAACAAGTTCAGTTTTTGCCATGAATGCAAATCTAACCGCATCCTCCTTAGGTAACAACTCACTCCAGTCGTAACCTTCATCGTCGTGAATTACAGCAAGAGCTCTAGACTTCTCTTTGTTCTCTTCAAACTGCTTCTATCTTGGTGGTTCTGATTTATTCTGATGATAAATCGCTTTCTTGTAGTAATCTTCTCTGAACGGGTTTTCAGATTCATCAGCATACGCATTTCGGCATTCACGCTTAAAGTGACCTTTCTGCTTGCACTTGAAGCACGTCACCTTAGACTTGTCAAAGCCTAACTTGGTAGAAGGTCCACCAATAGACTTCCTCCCTGTGATCTCCATGAAATGTTGTGCTCGATGAACTGCACTGGCCATACACCACCTTATGTCGATCAGTTCCATCTCCTCAGGATCAATCTGATCATAATCTTCCTTCGTCATGTTGGTGTTGCCTATCTTCCCTGCTACAAGACTTTCATAAGATTCTAGCACAGATGCTAATAAAACCATCTGTTGCTTTGCTGACTCCTCGCTGAAGTTTTGATCGTTCTTTAAGTCTAAAGCGATGTTGCATTGAAATAAATTCTTTGCATCAGAATGATTTGCAGATGACGAAGATCCACTGTGAAATCCACTGCTTTGACTTTCTTTGTTTGAAGTGTTGGAACTCTCAGCAAAAAAAAGTTGTCTTGGGAGACGTACTCTTTGGCATCATGCTCTTTGGATAATACAAATCCAAGTTCTGCTGGTATGATGAGTGATTGACTTTGTGTGTCTTCTTTAACTCCAGCTCGTGACTCTCTAGTCTCTCAATCAGCAAATCTACAGTCAACACTTCTGGCGGCTTGATAGTATTTGTCAACATTAAGGCATAGTATTGCCAATCCATCTCATCTGGCAAAGCATCAAATAATTTGTCGACTAGCTCTTCTCGAGAATAAACGATTTCATGTCTCACCAGTTCTAGCTTCAGGTGCCCAAATCTCTCAATCATTTTAGAAACTGATTCATTCTTTAAACACCCAAACAAATCAAACTCTTTTCTAAGTAGTTTCTTTTTGTTTTTCACTATTTCTGTACTTCCTAAACATTTGGTTTCTAACTTTTTCCAAAGATCTTTAGAACTGCTGTACTCGATCAAAGATATTATATCTTCTCGAACAGACTGAAATAGCAGTGCAATGCATTTTTGCTCAGCGACAAATGCCTCTATTTCTTCAGGTGATGTTAAGCTTTCGCCACGTTTGCCTCCATCATTGTATCCATTTTTTAGACTCTTCCAGCTAGGAAAAGCAAAGGCCCTCAACCAATCTTCAAACTTCCTGGCCCACCGACTGTACTCTTCGATAGCCATCAACTTCGGGGGTTTGTTATATGTTCCAAATGCGCTATCAACTTCCAAAGCATCCGATAACTTTTTCTTTGTATTTGGCGTGTTCTCATTGGTGTTGCTAGAAGGCATACAAATCTCTAAACGGGTTCATGAATATATCATCCATCTTGCACGTACCTGAAAAATCAGCAAACACTTAGAAAATTTTTCGAAATTTTGAGAAACAACTAATTTTAAGCGAAATCAGCTTTCGAGCGAAATCAACACAAAGTGTTCGAGCGAAATCAGATATAGTCTGAATTCAAGCGGAATCAGACTAAGAGTTTCAAGAGAAATTAGAACCGATCTGATTTCGAGCGGAATCAAATGGTAACTTTCAAGCGGAATAAGAACAATTCAGAATTCGAGCGGAATCAGATAAAAACTTTCGAGCTGAATCTGAATTTATCTGATTTCGAGCGAAATCACAAACAAAACTCAAGCGGAATTAGAATTTTAGCTATTTCTCTTCAAAGACCAATAATTTTCGAGCGGAATTAATGTTTTCAAGCGGAATACTTCGAACACCCTTTCAAGCGGAATCAGGTTTAAGTATCATTTTTATCATTTTTAATCCGTATTTTAATCTGATTCTTTGTAGGGTTTGTTAACACTATGTTTTACATAATATATTCGAAAATCAGGCCATTTCAACCGTTGGAACTAGTTCAAATCAGAAAAGTATGAGAAGAAGTGAGTAGAAATGAGAAAATCCGGTAGAATCAAGCTGCTATGGTATGAACTCCTCGTCCTGAGCTCTGATACCACTTGTTGGACCGTGTACGACCCTAAATAGTCAGTAAAGGCAGTTCATCTTTGAATACAGAGGCGGAATCAAAGTAATCAAAGTCACAACAGCTATATCCTTTTAATTTCCTTTCTATTAATGCTTTCTAAGTGAATTTTGACAGCAATTCGACACCTACATCATGACCTGATTTCGCTCCAACTATTACAACTGAAATCATCACTGACCTATTTATAATGGCTCTGATTCCGCTTGAAATGGTTCAAGCGGAACCCCATGATGATGTCTCTCGAGCGGAATCACCTTGTTCGTTTGGAGCGGAATCACCTAAACCTATTTGGAGCGAAATTACAACTTTGACATCTTGGAGCGGAATTACATTGTAACCTGATTTCGCTTGAAATGACATACCAGTCATTTCGAGCGGAATTACACTCTAAGATCCACTTTTCATTTCCAAGCTCCAATCTAACCTATCTAGACCTAAGACTCGATAAAGACGCAGTAAACAGACATCCAGTGCCCCAACACCTAACCTTCTGATCAGCAACATAACCGCTGATTGCCATAACAGACTCCATCTTCTTGATCCATCTAATGATATCAAGAGGTCCTCCAGCACCAGTAAATGATCTTGGGTTACAACCTTGGAATGTTTTGTACGTACATCCATGCACTGTTCACAAGGTTAATGAAAAATCAAGATTACTCTTAGATTATATCATAACACAAGAACTACTAAAACTTTCCGATCATTACACTACCTTCAGGGTTTCCAATTGGTGCTCCACCAAAACCATGCATATTGGCACCGCGCCCACGTCCTTGCCCATTAACCCGATTAGCATCGCACTGTCCTATGGCAGTATTAACGTGTTGGGCGATAAGTTGTGCCAACTCCTCTGGGGTGGTAGGTAATCCAGTACCATTAGTAGAAGGACCCTGTCTCGCTTTTGGTGCCGTCTTGTCGTTTCTATTATTATAAAAATAATAACAACACAAGACAATATCCAAAATAATCCAATCATCAAATGCTAGTGGACCAAACAATACGCATATAATCACATCCACATAATAATGAGAATAATTTTAATCCAAAAACCCATTGATATTTATCATAGAAATTACATAGCTTGTTCGTAGTACAACGAGTAACCAAAATTTGGTGTGACAAACTCAAACACCAATAACAATTCTAGATGAATTTCCTCCTAAATATCAAAAATGGCATACAAGCTGAATAGGGTTCACCAAAAGAGATAAACATACAAAACAAACAAATAATCACTTAAAACCCAGGAAGTCCAAACGCTTCCTAACCAGCTCCTCGAGCTCCACTATCCTCTAGTGCATCTGATACATAGCACTGTCATCCAAGTCCTGAAGCTCATCATATCAATCTATCTGACCCTCTAGATCCATCATCTTGCCCTTTGTCGTCTCCAAGTCTCCGTGTAACGTGGCGAAATGACGATTACAGTGACAGCATCGATCGACCCAAATCCCTTTCTGCTTCTTCAAAGCAGACTCTGTCTCAGCTCTCGAAGTCGATGCGATATGTCCAACAGGTCGAGTCCTCTTCCTACGACGAGTGTAGACTAAAAGAGGTGTAGCAAAAACGCGTGACTCGATCAGCGAAAAAGACGACTATGTAACGACGGGCGGAGGCATCTCAGGTGTCGGCTCGACAGTGACAGTGGGCGGGATGACCAATGACTCTAAAGGTCGAGACGTGACATAATGTAACGTACATAGTAAGTGTGTGTTCAAATGAAAAATAACACATCAGGCCCAAATAAACAGATTAACACGTATGCATTTAAACAAGCATTGGTATTCATACATGATAAAAGTCCATGTTTATTTTAAAATTATTGGCTTCGCGAAATTTGAAATTTTAATCTTAAAATTCTTTGGTTGTAGTCTAGAGTTTCTCAAAGAAAACATCTAGTTCGCTAACAACCATTGGCTCTGATACCAACTTCTGTTACACCCCAAAAACGTCGCAGCGGAAATACAAACGTAGTGGTGATGGAAGTTGGTGCCCATAAATATCTTGGTGAATGATGCCTTTTAATGTTGAACATTTAACTTAATTAAAACATATTTTTAAAGCTTAACGTTTAAAAGCAAACCACAACCATAACATAGTTATGTTGTCTTAATCCTCATGGATCTTAATACATAGGTCCCAAATCAGTTTTAAAAGTTGTCCAAATCATTATTAAACAAAACATGCATCAACAACCACAAGATACACCAAAATTCCCGAAGCTGAACTCAAGTACCTGAAGAACACGTTAAAATCAAGTGCCAACACAAAGCAGGGTGAGTTCACATATCCAAATTATAAATAATTTGATCCAAGGAAAACTTTCTAATTAAGTTTTTATTAACAAAAATCCATATAATTTAAGAAAGTTATTTTTATTTCCTTTACAAAAATTCGAGGGTCAGCCGTCGCAAGCGTTTCCCAAAAACCTTCGAATAAAAGCATCTTCCCAAGGTTTACATATTAAATTGATAGCGTCAAATGTTCAGATTCGTAAGTTTGCAAGACATTACGAGCTATATAGTAACAATGAACGTATAATCAAAGCTAGACAATAAAAGAATATCAATTTCGTCGTTTGACTTGACACGGAGCTACCGGTCACGACGGGGTAGTCAACCCGATAGATCTATCAACAATTCCACGCGTGCAATAGTTAAATGATTAAACAACAATACTTGCGCATGCGCCCATAACGGGCCATCCATAATGCCTGCCTCATGAACAATATATATATCTTACTAATATTAATAAATTTAATATATTGTGTTGTACGAATTTCCTGAAGTCCCCACCGAAACATAAGCCTATAACCCGATACTTATTCTCTTGAGATCAAGCGAATACGTCACAACTATAGATTTAATCATTTTAAATCTACACGGTAGTTTTCTCCCAAACACCATAATAATCCCCATTTCCCCCTAAAACATATTTATATAATCAAAAACGTTTCTCCCCGAAACATATTTATATCATCAAAATCATATATTTTCCATGAAAAAATATATTTAATATAGTCAGACTTATGTTTTATACAAAAACATCTTTAACCCTTTTTAAGGCGTGTTCTTCCCCCAAAACAATAAAAAGAGGGGGTTTAGTGACACTCACCTTAGAGTGCATAATTATATTAGCGCAATCCCACAATTGATCTACATGTCCTAATTTCCATAGGCATGATTTAATAATCAATATTCACAAAATACCTAAGTTTCTCCCATACTTAGAATTTTTCACACACTTTAAGACTTTCTCGAAAAGTCATTATTTTTTATTATGCTGGCGTATTTATATATATGTGTTCATATATATATTTTAAGAACTTTGTGACTTGAACAATTTTATTGGTGACCCTCATTATGTTATATTCGTTATCACACCCGTTTATAAGCAATATATCTACGATTTGCGCGTCGTAATATATATACATAAACGAGAACACAGTATCAATATCGTAATACACGTATCTCGTCAACTTATATACTTTATCTTTTTAAATCATTTATACATGAAATAGCTTATTAAGCTAACCTATGTATCATTTTCATGCTCGACAAATAAGTTACATATTTAACGTGACTTTACCAATATTACCGTTCTAAACACACAAGTGTACATGCATAGTCTTAATCCCCGCTATCATGTCAACACTTAACATATCATCATACACATATTCTAAATAACTTAACACATTGTATCACATAAGGTTTACCCATGAACAACCCATTCTACTATACATTGAAAAAAGGTGTATTTTAGTGATTCGGTAGCGTTTTTGGGCGTCGAAAGTCACGTATGACTAACCAAACACCAAGGATACATAATATAAGTTAAAATACTTATATTTATCAAAAAATATCAGTTAATTTACTGATCTAAAACAGTTTTATAAAAATCACTTAAAAAGTCGATTTTAACCGTTTTTACCGCATAGTTTTGTACCAAGCTTTGCTATAATCATCCCAAATTGTAACGACTTGGTAATATAACATAATGCATGTTATTTACTGAGTAAAATGGTGCTCATACTCATGATAACTCAGATTTCATGCAAACCACATAGATCATACAAGTTTCACCCATTTTACCACTTTTCAAGCTACATGTACCACATGCAAAGCTATCTAACCTATAACAAAGTTTCATACCATTGTAACACTTCAAATAACACCATTTTTAGTGTTCATAATCTGATTTATACAACATTTATCATATGATAACATTTTCATCATTTCTTGATCATATAATCCTCATGCATGCTTATCTACATCATGATCTCATCATTTCACATGAACTTAAATGCATCTACTCACATTTTTAATTCATGTTCATATAATCCAAAATCTCTTCATCACATCATTATCATCTCATCATGTTAACATAAATGCAAGATACACTTCTTATTTATGAACATATAACAAAAATCCCACATGCATGTGTACATATATATACATACATGACACACACACACACACACACATGTGATATAAACATCCAAAAATCCACTTTTCATAACTATCTTTAATCATAGAACTTTTATAAAATCAACCTTTGATCATGAATGCATCAAATTTCTCATAAATGACATCATCAAAATCAACTAATATCAAAACTTAATCTTTAATCCATACACATCCATATTTTCGGCCATATTAACACACACACACACAAGTTCCATTTTAATTTTTGAATAAAAACCCATATGTTTTAGATTTCAAGTTTGTGAAATATTCCAAGAATCAAGAGAAACTTCCAACATCAAGAACAACACCAAGAATCAAGAGTATGTTTTAAAAAGTAATTTTATACCTTCAAGATTCAAGTGGGTTTTTGACAAGATTTTTGATGTTTGGAGCTTGCTTCCTCTTGGAATCACCTTGGAATCCTTCTTAGATTTTCACTTGAACTTGAAAACACCTATGATTTAGGTTGGTTCTCTCAAGAACACTTAAGATTTCAAAAATTATGGAGGTTGTGGAGTGGGTTCGGCCGTGAGCGGGGGGTAGGGAAAAAGTGAAAGTGTTTTGATTTTGTATTGGTTTAATTTAGAGTGTAAAGTTGGTTTTAATCATTTTTGCAAGTTCCAACACTCAACACTTGGCAAATCTCAAGAAGAGGTGGCTCTTCAAGCCACCACATTCCTCCTTCTCTCTCATACATTCACGCACATATACATATATATGTATCTTTTATGCTTTAAACTGGTATATTTTACTGATTGTCGGGTATTTTAACTCACGTTTTAATCCCGTTTTAAAATGTTTTAAATTATTTTTATCACTCTAGAAAAATAAACTTGCCATATTACTATTGAAATAATTATCAGTTGCCTCGTCTAACTGCGTTGACAACATTTTGTCATATACTCGCGGTATCGCGTGTACACGCTTAAACTCGAAAAATATAGTTTCTAAGAGTTTTAATTTATTTTTCCTCACGAAAATGATTAAAAATACTATTTTAATCATAAAAAATATTTTTAGGATTTTAACATTAATCGCTCGGTCAACGACGTTCGTTTCGCATTTTGTTCGTTACGCGACAAGCGTTTATCTTATTATTGGCAACATAATTTTTAACCAAGTTTGGATTTACCAACACATCAAATACCACGTATAAACACCAATATCAGTGAAATATAGCCTTTTATTTATTCATGACATGTGTTACACTTGTACGGTACAACTCAAAATAGCCGGGTGTCACAGTTCTCCTCGTAACCACCCTCCGATGTGAGAATAAGTATATGATTTGAGGATAAAAGTGTGTGATTAAGAGTGAGAAAGCAAGGAAGCAGAATCCTTAAACCTGGAGGTGAAGGTCCCTATTTATAGCCAGAGTGGTGTAGAAGGAGATGGGCTGATGGGCCTTGGGCCTGGAGTCGAAAACAAGGAATATATGTTTTGTCTTTTCTGCCACGACCGTTAGCGCTTCTAGGAGAGAGGGAAGTTGGCACACGTTGAGTGGATCCATGTGGCCTGGTTGTTGTCTCGTCTGTCATCAGCGGCTAAGTGGAGATCGTGGAGCAAATGTCGGCGCATGCTGATTGGTGCCACGTGTGCGTCCTTGTGTACATTCTTGTCTCCTGTACGATTGCGAATCGTGGAGCATGATCCGATACAGCCTGTTGGACGCTCATTGGTCCACTATTCTGCTACTTGTACCTGTCGTGCTTGTCCTAGGATTACCTGCGATTATGTCCTACGCGCGACCATCGGGGACATCCCGCGTATCTATGCGGGGTAATACCGCGAGGCGTGCGACTAACCGAATCATGCCACCAATCATATTGAACAAATGAGATAAATTAAAGGAAAACCAACAGTTACAATACGATTAGTGACATCGCTATTAAAGTCTTAAAATAAGGTTTAAGGTATTTAGTGGAAGCATTGAACATAAGGTCTAAAACAGCTTAAAACATAAAACAAAAGTCTGATAATCCATAATGGATTACGAAATGACACCACACTCCTTTAAGCAAAGGCTCTAGCGCTGCTACTACGGACCTGCAAGCATGCAGTAGAATGTCAACATAAAGTTGGCGAGTTCACTATTTAAAGAAAGTGTTCTTGTTTTAATCCAAAACATTATTTTAAATAAGTTACCGTTTATAAAACATGCCACGAGGAGCTACCCCGTGTAAGCTACTAAATTGTGTGGTACCGAAATTGAGACTTTAGTGTATTTTGCGCATAATCAAGGTCTATCATCCTCAATCGGTTTATAAGGCCATACTAGTTCACGCCCATCCTCCTAGGTACGGTGTGAGGTTGTCAAACCTAATAGCGCTTTCAACTAATACCCCGTTCGCCAATCCGACGACTAATCGGTATAAGAGTTTAGGACTTCATGATAAAGTGTCGTTTAGTACACTAGAACATGATTTATGAGTATTTTAATATCTATTCCGTGCCCCCCGGAATATTAGGTTCCAAAATCCACCGGGAATACATGCTTTTAAGTGATAGTGTGAACTCACCTTTGATTGCTGGGTTAGATAGAGTATTTGTCCTAGTTCGGTTAATCGTGTCCTATTAAGGTTACCATTTATTAGGATTGTATATAAGTAATTCACGTATATCACACGTATTTAATCAGGTAGTGTACATGTAACAGTTAATATCAAATATGCATTCATAACTATTGTACACTTAAACGGTTAACATATGTGCCAATGATTAGTGGGAGTGTGTGGATAAAGTAAGAGTTTGGGCTTAATCAGGATGCGGCCCAAAGTGGGAGTGTGCGCCCCACTGAATTAGGGTTTAGGATAAGGTGAGTATTTATACTCTCCAATGATTTCGCACAAATGTGAGGAAAGGGTTCCAACTGTCATTCTTGTGAGATGCCGCACACTTGTTTGAAATTCAAGTGTGCGGTCTAGACAATCTTACAGGTGTGCGACACAAATGGGTGGCCCAGTTTCAAGTGACTGTGCGGTCCAATAAGGACTTGGCTTAGCTGATACTTAGGCCTAATGAAGAGTGTACGAGTGAAGATGGAATGTGCGACAACAATAATAATAGTCTTTAACATTTATACACACATACTTATCAAATATTAAAACCAATAGTATTAATATCACTTTATTATTTAGCACAATTACATAATAAATAGAAACGACACGAAACGGAACGGAACGTGCGGGTTGTCACATTATCCCCAACTTGAAGGAAATTTCGTCCCGAAATGGAATGTGCGACAACAATAATAATAGTCTTTAACATTTATACACACATACTTATCAAATATTAAAACCAATAGTATTAATATCACGTTATTATTTAGCACAATTACATAATAAATAGAAACGACACAAAACAGAACGTGCTGGTTGTCACATTATCCCCAACTTGAAGGAAATTTCGTCCCGAAATTTAGCGTATAGGTATTGAATAACTAGGTGTTTCCACGGGGTGTCACATCATCCTTAACCTGATTAGGAATTTCATCCCGAAATTCAGTTGTAGCTTCATTCCCGGACTCCTTATCTTTGAATAATTTAGGATACTTGCGCATCATTAGGTCTTCTCTTCTCTTTCCCAAGTAAATTCTAGGCCACGACAAGAATTCCAACGTACCCGTACTATCGGTATCTTGCTGCGCTTGAGAGATTTGATCTCTCGATCCATGATTTCAACTGGTTCCTCAATGAAACGGAGTTGATCATCG
The DNA here is from genome assembly GCF_002127325.2 of Helianthus annuus. Classification (NCBI taxonomy): domain Eukaryota; kingdom Viridiplantae; phylum Streptophyta; class Magnoliopsida; order Asterales; family Asteraceae; genus Helianthus; species Helianthus annuus. The sequence goes on from NC_035441.2 coordinate 90,554,479, forward strand.
TTAGTGAATTCCTTGAAAGGAACGATGAAAGTTTCGTCAGATAAACACTTCTTCAGATTCGACACATAGAACACGTTGTGTACGCCACTAAGTGCTTCACGAAAGTTCAGTCGATATGCCACAGTGCCGATCTTTTCAGTGATTTCAAAAGGTCCGACATAACGTGGATAAAGCTTTCCACGTTTGCCAAAATAGACAACACCTTTCCAAGGTGAGACTTTTAGTAACACTCGATCCCCAACTTGGAATTTCAACGGTTTTCTACGCTTATCGGTGTAGCTTTTCTGACGGTCACGCACTGTCGCCATTCGCTGTCTGATTAGTGCAATCTTTTCAGTGGTATCGAGTACAAGCTCAGGGCTAGTGATCTGGCTGTCGCCAACTTCAGCCCAACACAAGGGTGATCGGTAGGGGTGTTCAAAAAACTCGTGGCTCGTAGCTCGTTCGAAACTCGCTCGAAAAAAGCTCGAAGAATGCTCGGCTCGAAATTGGCTCGGTTGTTAACGAGCCAGCTCGGCTCGGCTCGGTTTGTAAATGAGCCGAGCTCAAGCTTGGTCTGGCTCGGCTCGTGAGCTCGTGAGCTGGCTCGATAAGGTTTACGTCCTTTATTTTTTTCTCCCACATCGCTTAGAAAACAAAAACTAAGGGAGTGTTTCCCCTATAAAAGAAGTTAAAGACAATGTACAATGTGAATTAACTATTTATACTTGCATATTTAGCTAGATGGTTAAATTAAATGGCAATTATGGCCCTTAGTCTATGAAGAAATTCATTTGTAAGGGCTTTTTAAGTAGTAAATTTTGCAGTTTTTTGTTAGTTCGAGCTAGATCGAGCCGAGCCGAGCTAGCTCGAATTTTAATCGAGTCGAGCTCGAGCCTCAAATCTCAGCTCGATTTGAAATTCAAGCTCGAGTCGAGCCAGCTCGAATCGAGTTCGAGCCGAGCTCGAGCTAGGTCTAGCTCGACTCGACTCGGCTCGTTTACAGCCCTAGTGATTGGCATTTCCGCCCGTATAACGCCTTGAACGGAGCAGCCTGGATACTGGTGTGATAGCTATTGTTGTAAGAGAATTCCACCAAAGCTAGGTGTTTTTCCCATCCTTTGCCAAAATCAATAACACATGCTCACAGCATGTCTTCAAGAGTTTGAATGGTACTTTCAGTCTGACCATCGGTTTGTGAATGATAGGCGGTGCTCATATCAAGACATGGGCCGGAGGATTTGTGCAAAGCTTGCCATAAATTGGAAGCAAGGCGCGGACCACGATCGGAGATAATGGAGACTGGCACTCCATGTCTAGCAACAACTTCCTTTAGGTAAATGCTGGCAAGTTGTGAGAACTTGTCAGTTTCCTTAATTGCGAGGAAGTGCGTGGATTTAGTTAAGCAATCTACGATCACCTAGATGGTGTGGTTCCCGCTTTGAGATCTAGGTAAGCTAGTAACTAAATCCATGGAGATCTGTTCCCATTTCCATTCTAGCAATTCGGGTTACGGAAGTAATCCAGATGGCTTCTGGTATTTCATTTTGACTCTGGCGTAGGTCAAGCATTTGCTAACATACTTCGTGATGATTGTCTTCATGTTCGGCCACCAATACAACACCTTGAGGTCATGATACATCTTATCGGAATCAGGATGTATCGAGTAATGAAATTTATGAGCTTCATCCATAACAAGCTCTCGGGGATTCCCATATGATGGAACCCAGATACATTTCATGAAGTAGTAGACGCCATCGTCCTTGAGTTCAAATTGCTTTTCCATGCCACGAAGAGATTCTGCTAGCAGGTTTTCTTCCTTCAGGGCTTCGACTTGAGCGTTACGAATCTGATCGGGAAGGTTCGATTGAATGGTAAGCTGACACGCATGAACACACTTAGGCTTAGTGTCTTTTCGGTTGAGGGCATCGGCTACAACATTAGCCTTGCCTGGATGATACTTGATTGCGCATTCATAATCGTTCAGGAGTTCAATCCATCGGCGTTGACGCATGTTTAACTCCTTTTGATCTAGAATATGTTGGAGACTCTTGTAATCAGTATAAATCGTACATTTAGTACCGTACAAGTAATGTCTTCATATCTTGAGTGTGAACACTATGGCTCCCAGTTCCAGATCGTGGATAATGTAGTTCTTTTCGTGAACTTTGAGTTGGCGTGACGCGTAAGCAATAACCTTCTCGCGTTGCATCAACACACAACCTACTCCTTGAATAGACGTCTCGCGGTAGACTATAAAGTCATTAGTACCTTCTGGTAATGAGAAAATAAGTGCACTACACAACTTTTCCTTTAGCTACTGAAACGCGGATTCCGGAGCATCACCCCACTTGTAGATGGCACTCTTTTGAGTTAGAGTTGTGAGAGGCTGAGCGATCTTGGAAAAACCTTCGATGAATCTACGATAGTAACCCGCCAATCCCAAGAATTGACGAACTTTGGTCAGAGTCTTAGGTACAAGCCAGTTCTTGATGGAGTCAATCTTAGCTGGGCCGACGTGAATCCCAGCTTCATTGACCACATGTCTAAGGAAATGGACTTCAAGAAGCCAAAAGTCACATTTCAAGAACTTGGCATAGAGTTGTTCGTTTCGATGGAGTTCAAGAATAAGACGGAGGTGTTGCTCATGTTCCTCTTGGCTCTTTGAGTAGATCAAGATGTCGTCGATGAAAACGATAACGAACTTATCAAGGTAAGGTTTACACACTCGGTTCATGAGATCCATGAAAACTACAAGTGCATTTGTTAATCCGAATGGAATAATTAGGAAATCGTAATGACCATAACGAATCCTGAATGCCATTTTAGAGATATCTTTGTCTCGGACTCTCAACAGATGATAGCCCGATCTTAGAATAGAAGCTTGACCCTTGCAGTTGGTCGAATAAATCTTCGATGCAAGGGAGTGGATAACGATTCTTGACAGTCACTTTGTTCAATTCGTGGTAATCGATACACATATGGAAAGTGTCGTCTTTCTTCTTGACAAAGAGTACTAGGGCTCCCCAGGGTGACGAGCTAGGACGAATAAAACCCTTATCTAGCAGTTTCTGCAGTTGCGTCGATAGTTCCTCCAATTCGGCTGGGGCTAAATGGTAACGTGCACGAGCTATGGGTGCCGCTCCTGGAGTTAACTCGATTTGAAATTCGACTTGATGGTGAGGTGGGAGACCAGGTAATTCTTCAGGAAATACCTCTGGGTAGTCACAAACGACAGGAATATCTTCAATCTTCTTTTCCTCCGATTGAGTGTCAGTAACAAGTGCTAGAATAGCGGTATGCCCCTTTCATAAACACTCCCGGGCTTTCAAGAATGAGATGATGCCTATAACAGCACCACTTTTTTTTGCGTTGAATAACAAGAGGTTTGCCAATAGAACGAGGAATGTGGACAACTTTCTCTTGGGGCATAGTATTTCAGCTCGATGCTGAGATAACCAGTCTATTTCGATAACAACATCGAAACTTCCAAGAACAATAGGAATGAGATTGATGGGAAAAGTCTGATCGGATTACACGAGTTTACAATCGTTGAAGATGTGAGTAGCCTTGATATTTCTACCACTGGCCAATTCAACGACGTGTACAGTGTCTACGGGAGTTGGTACAGACTTAAGCATCTTACTAACATTTAGTGATGTCACACCCCGACTGCGTTAAAACAACGAAACTGCGGCGGAAACGTCGGGGAGTGGAGCAACAAAATTATTGTTTCACAACCATGGATTCAAAAAGTTTCGTTTAATTTAAAGATTAACCAGCATATTGTTTCTTCGCAGGAGGTTGTGCTGGTGGGTTCTGAGTATTTTGCGCGGTGACAGCAAAGTTTTGGGAAGCCTTGCGCTTCCTCGACCTCCGAGAAGACTCGCCTTTCTTACCCTTACCTTTACCCTTTTCTTGAACGGAATCGGTTGACTGCTTCTTATCACCCTTGCGGGTCAGTTTACCTTTTCTGACTTGAGACTCAGTCAGAGTAGCAGCCAATTCAATCGCTTGACGAACAGTGGTAGGATTACTGCCAATCACAATGTCTTGTATGGTGTCAGGCAAACCATCGATATACCTTTCAATTGCTTTTCCAATGGGTTAACCATCATAGGACACAACAAACTAAGCTCCTCATAACGATCCGTATACGCACGGTGTTCTCCCCCATCTTGTTTTAGATCATCGAATTCTCGTTCTAACGCCCTAATCTTGTGACCGGGACAGAACTCTTTCATCATGAGAGCTCGGAGTTCTTCCCACGTTTGTGCCATCGCCACATCGGCACCCCTATCACGCATCACACCGTTCCTCCATGTTAGAGCACGCTTCTCAAAAACACTTGACGCAAACTCAACCTTACGCTCATTCGGACTTTGCACATGTCTGAAGGTGCTTTCCAAACTCTCGAACCATTGTAGGAGAGCAGTTGCTCCTTGAGACCCAGAACACTTCAATGGTTTAGCCGAACTGAAATTCTTGAAACTACACTGAGCATTATTGTTATTCTTGTTGTTCGCTTGATTAATCTGGGTTACTAGGTTCGGAAGCACAACTGCGATTTGCTGAGCGACAAGGGCTGCGATTGCAGCATCCTGTTCGGTGTTGGTGCACTGAATGTCTGTTTACTGTGTCTTAATCGAGTCTTAGGTCTAGATAGGTTAGAATGGAGCACGGAAATCAAGTTAGGGTTTTAGTGTGTGATTCCGCTCCAAATGACATTCATGTCATTTGAAGCGAAATCAGGTTTAATGTTAATTCCGCTCCTGGAGTAATGAGTGATTTCGCTCCTAGGATATTTAGGTGATTTCGCTCCACTGCTTCATGGTGATTTCGCTCTTAATGATCACATAGTGATTCCGCTCGTACCGTTTGGAGCGGAATCAGCAACAGTATAAATAGCCAATGTGTGATCTCATTTCTGCAACTTTGGAGCCAAATTAGAGTCGAGGTGCTGCCGAATTTTTGTCAGGATTCTTGTAAACGACTCAGAAAGTGTTAATAGAAAAGGAAATTAAAAGGATAAAGCTGTGTGACTTCATTTACTTTGATTCCGCCTCTGTATATGAAGATGAACTGCCTTATACTGACTGTTTAGGGTCACAACACGGTCCAACAAGTGGTATCAGAGCAAAGGACGAGGAGTTCATACCATAGCAGCTTGATTCTACCGGATTTTCATATTTCTACTCTCTTCTTCTCATATTTTTCTGATTTGAACTAGTTTCAGCGGTTGAAATGGCCTGAATTTCCAGTATATTGTGTAAAACATAGAATTAACAAACCCTAGAAAGATTCAGGTTAAAATACGGATTAAAAATGGTAAAAATGATCTAAAAAACTGATTTCGCTCGAAAAGTTCTTCGCAAAAAAGTTAATTCCGCTCGAAATTGTGTGTGTGATTTCGCTCGAAATCAGATAATTTCTGATTCCGCTCGAAACTTACTTCCTGATTTCGCTCCAAATCAGAACTTGTCTGATTTCGCTCCAAACTCATCTTCTAATTCCACTCGAAATCATAATTTTTCTGATTTCGCTCCAAGCTTATTACCTGATTCCGCTCGAAATCAGTTTATTCTTGATTTCGCTCGAACATACTTTGTTGATTTCGCTCGAAATCTGATTTCACTCGAAATTACTGTTTTTCAAAACTTTGAAAATTTTCTAAGTGTTTGCTGATTTTTCAGGTACGTTCAAGATGGATGATATTTTCATGAACCCGTTTAGTGACATGTATGCGTTAGCTGGAAATTCTGGAGACGATACTTCTTCTAGCAACACAAATGAGAATCCTCCGAATGCAAAGAAAAAGTTATCGGATGCTTTGGAAGTTGAAAGTGCTTTCGGAATTTACAACAAACCCCCGAAGTTAATGGCTATCGAAGAATATAATCGGTGGGCAAAGAAGTTCGAGGATTGGTTGATGGCTTTTGCGTTTCCCAGCTGGAAGAGTCTCAAAAATGGATATGATGATGGAGGCAAAAAGGGAGAAACCTTATCGTCATCTAAAGAAATAGAGGCTTTTGTCGCTGAGCAGAAATGTGTTGCGTTACTGTTTCAATCTGTTCGAGAAGATATAATATCTTTGATCGAGTACAGCAGTTCTAAAGATCTCTGGGATAAGTTGAAAAACAAATGTTTAGGAAGTACAGAAATTATGAAAAACAAAAAGAAACTATTTAGGAAAGAATTTGATTTGTTTGGGTGTTTAAAGAATGAATCAGTTTGTAAAATGATAGAGAGGTTTGGACACTTGAAACTGGAACTGGCGAGAAATGGAATTTCTTATTCTCAAGAAGAGCTAGTCGACAAGTTGTTTGATTCCCTACCGGACGAGATGGATTGGCAATACTATGAGTTGATGCTGAAGAATACGATCAAGCCTGCAGAGCTTACAGTGGATCTATTGATTGAGAGACTTGAAAGTCACGAGCTGGAGCTAAAGAAGACACACAAAGTCAATCACTCATCGTACCAGCAGAATTTGGATTTGTATTATCCAAAGAGCATGATGCCAAAGAGTACATCTCCCAAGACAGCATTTTCTGCTGAAAATGTTTCCACTCCAAACAAAGAAAGTCAAAGCAGTGGATTTCACAGTGGATCTTTGTCATCTGCAAATCATTCTGATGCAAAGAATCCATTTCAATGCAACATCGCTGTAGACTTAAAGAATGCTCAGAATTTCAGCGAGGAGTCTGCTAAACAACAGATGGTTTTCCTAGCATCTGTGTTAGAATCTTATGAAAGTCTTGTAGCAGGGAAGATAGGCAACACCAACCTGACAAAGGAAGATTATGATCAGATTGATCCTGAGGAGATGGAACTGATCGACATACGGTGGTGTATGGCTAGTGCAGTTCGTCAAGCACAGCGTTTCATGGAGATCACAGGGAGGAAGTCAATTGGTGGACCATCTACCAAGTTGGGATTTGACAAGTCCAAGGTGACGTGCTTCAAGTGTAAGCAGAAAGGTCACTTCAAATGTGAATGCCGGAATGCGTATGCTGATGAGTCTGAGAATCCGTTCAGAGAAGATTACTACAAGAAGGCGATTTATCATCAGAATAAATCTGAACCGCCAAGATTGAAGCAGCTCGAGGAGCACAAAGAGAAGTCTAGAGCTCTTGCGGTAATTCACGACGATGAAGGTTACGATTGGAGTGAGCTGTTACTTGAAGAGGATGCAGTTGGATATGCTTTCATGGCAAAAACTGAACCTATTCCTTGGAAAGATAACAGAACTGAAGAACATAAGTATAAACACAGAAGAATGTTAGCCACGAACAGACTGATCAGAATATCTAGCATCTATTCTGAAGCAAAAAGAACAAAGAGATGGGATCCAGGCAGGGAATGTTATCTTGACTCATATGGAAACATTGTTGTTGACCATAACACTCTTGATATAGAAACCATAATCAAAGAGTTTAAAGATGATGATGATTATTGGCAAAAGAAATGGTGGGGAAGCGGAGACGAGAAAGAGAAAGAAGAGAAAGAGAAAGAAGAGAAAGAGAAGTCAAAGAAGATTGACACTGGGATCATTGACATGACACAGGAGTTGAATGCTGAAAACATGGGAAAGATGGCTGACAAGGTGCTGGCAGCTAAGGCGCTTGAGGTAGATTCTAAATCCGTCTCTGAGTCTAAAAGCCAGGTCAGTTCAAACACGTCAACGACTGAGACAGGTAAGAAATTCAATGGTGATGTTGACTGCAAAAATTGCATCAAGGAATGCAAATTTTGTAGTACAGTCACTTATCTCAATGGTAAGAAAATTGAGGATCTGACTGCTAAAATCAGAAGTGTTGAGGATCAAATTCTTGATCGTGATAAAAGGGTGAAAGCTTCAACTGAACGGTTAAAAGAATTAACTAACAAAATTGAAAATGATAAAATTGACCATGAAAAGGTTAGGCAAGAAAATGAAAGGTTAGTTTTTGAAAACCGTCAGATCACTGAAAAATTTGAGAAGCTTAAAAGCACAATGAAAGATAATGATGATAGAAACGGTAAAACATATAAAGAAAATGTTCAACTAACAATAGTGCTTCGGTTAAAAGAGGAATCAATCAACCAACAACTGGATGAAATCGCAAAATTGAAACTTAAAGTTCAAGAAGCTGAAATTGAAAATGAGATAATCCAGTTAAAGCTTAAGAGTTACAACTCCGCAAGCTTTGTTTTGCAACACATTGTTCCCAAACCCATCAGGAAAAACAAAGCTGGCGAAGATGTTTACTCTGATGGAACTGGGGTGGGTTTTCATCAAGTTCCACCACCAATTCTTGACAATTATTCGAAAAAGCAATCTGGGTTGGTTGAAATTGAAGAAGAAAATGAAGTGAAACTTCCGCAGACCATTGATGTTACTTTTACATCTTCCGATGATGATAGTGTCCAAACTGATGTTGTAAAAAGTGTTGTTGAAAATTTGCTAAAAACGGACAGTGACACTACTGAGGATGTTGGATATTTCTTGGACAAATACATTCCGAAACAAAAGTCCAAGAACAACATAAATGATGAACCTACTCTTGTCATGTACAAGATGTCGGGATCTGATAAGTTGTTTTCGGATTCTGAGTTTCCCATTGAGAATGTTAATGTGAAAAGTTAACAAATGTTTTCAAATTGGTTGAAGTTGAGTTGTCAGAAGTGAACAGTTTGAGTCAAACAAAGAGACAAATGAATTTTGAAAAAGATAAAAGCTTACTATAAGAAACCTGCTGTTCCACCGCGTTTTTACAACAATAATCGAAACAATTGGACGGGTGGTTATCAGGGTGGTAAGTCTTATCAGAAAAGAAATGGTCAAAACAAAAGGTTTGTTGAAAAGAAAGTGTTTGTGAACAGTCGAGTTCATTGTTTGATGAAGAGAAAAAGATTTTTTCTAAATCGAATGAAGAATTCTTTGAGAAGAGAGCTTCACAGTCTCAGTCTGAAGGCACAAGTCGAGTGGTTGACACTCGAACATGCTTTAGATGCAATCAGGTTGGACATATTGCACGAAAATGTACCAACGTGAAGTCTAAGACTGAAGCTGTGAAAATTCAAAAGAATAAAGTTGATGTGAAGGGTAAAGCACCAATGGTTGTTGAGAAAAAGAGTTTGAAAAATGATAACACCAAAGTCAAAACTGAACCCGTAACGAAAGTGGTAACTAAAAATGACAAGTTTTACAAACGGGTTGCATCATCTCAACAAACATGGAAGCCAAAAGTTGCTGAAAAGAAAGCAAGTGGTTCAAAACCAAAGGTTTCTGAGACTGTAAAACAATCATCTTCTACCACACCGGTGAAGATGAATGTACCTTTGGATTATTATGAAAAACTTGAAAAATCCATGGTTTCTGAAAAGAAAAATGTTCAAAAGAAAGGCCAACCATCTGGTCAACCACAAAAAGATGAATTTTTCTTATATAAAAAGGTTGAGGTTGGGTCTGAAGAAAGTTTGAAAATGAATGATAAGAATTTTCCGCCACTTTACACCACAAAATCTCACATTCCAATTGAGTTACCTGAGTCAAAACAGGCTTGGGTAGCTTCCAAATCTAAATAAGTGTGTGTAGTGTTTGCCGGAGCTTCCTTGATCGGGAAGCATGAATCGGCATCCTTATTGAAGTTTTTAAGTTAATTTGTGATATGTGCAGGATCTTCCAAAACTCGTTTCGAGATGGATCATGGATAGTGGAACTTCTAGGCATATGACAGGGAAGACTGCATTGTTGTATGATGTGAAGAATATCAATGGAGGTTATGTTGGTTTCGCGGGTAATCAAGGTGGTAGGATTATTGGTGAAGGAACATTATCCAATGGGATTGTAACGTTTGAAAGAGTTAACTACATTGCTGATCTGGAGAACAATCTGCTGAGTATCTCGCAGATTTGTGACCGAATGTACCCCACTCACTTCACTGACAAAGAATGTTTGATCTTGAAGCCAGGATTTGTTATCCCTGAGGAATGGATTATCATGAGGGCACCAAGAGTTAATGATCTGTACGTGTTGGATATGAGCGTAGCTACTACAACCACGGGTCAGGCTCATTGTTTTGTGTCTAGAGCAACTGAGAAAGAATCGAGATTATGGCACCGGAAAATGGGTCACATTCACCTACGAAAGATGAATCACCTGGTGCATAACGATTTAGTGTTGGGTGTTCATGTGAAAGGTTTTTATCTGGAAGGGGAGTGCATTAGCTGTGTTAAAGGCAAGCAGAAGAAAAAGTCACACCCTTCAAAGCAAGTCAATTCAGTTTCAAGACCTCTGGAAAGACTTCACATGGATTTGGTTGGCCCTGTGAATGTCAAGAGTATTACAGGAGACTACTACTGTTTGGTCGTTACTGATTATTATTCCAGATTTTCATGGGTAATGTTTTTGAAGACGAAAGATGAAACTTATGACAGTTTGATAACGTTGTTCAAGAAGATTGAGAATCTGTACCAAAGGCGTATCAAAAGAATTAGAAGAGATAATGGTGCTGAATTCAAGAACAACAAGTTGGAAGAATTTTGTGATGAAAGAGGTATATTGCATGAGTTTAGTGCTCCATATACTCCGCAGCAGAATGGAGTCGCAGAACGCAAAAACTGGACACTAATCGAGACGGCTAGAACAGTGCTCGCAGATTCAAAGTTACCGATAAATTTTTGGGCTGAAGCTGTTTCTGCTGCATGCTATACGCTCAACAGAGTTCTCACTGTCAAGAAGTTCAACAAAACATGCTTTGAGTTGATCAATAACCGCAAACCATATTTGAAGTATCTAGAACCGTTTGGGTCACCCTGTATTGTTATAGAGCCTCATGGAAAGTTTGGTCCGAAGTGCATTGAGGGTATATTTGTTGGTTATGCAAGCCATATGCGACGTGTCTTCGTTCCAAGTGAGAAGCGGATAATTAAAGCTGCGAATGTTGAATGTCAAGGTTATACAATGCCACCGCAGAATCCAGGAGATTCATGGCATTATCATTATGACAAATTGTGGGATTCGTTTGACATGAGAGAAGAATCAGAGGGAGAAGAAGATTTCTTTGATGAGTTGGATATTTTGCGTGAATACGAATCACATCAAAGGTTCCCAGCCGAGTATTCTAGAAGACCACGGGAAACTTCAAATGACGATGAAGCAGGTCCTAGCAATGCTGGTGAACATGATGATGTCCAACAAGATGAAGTTGCTCAAGATAATTAGTCAGATCAGAATGATAATCAAGAATCTGAGAATATGCCGATATTTGATCACAGTGATTCAGATTCTGAGGGGGAGCAGATTCAGGATTCAATTCAAACAAACCAAATTAGTGAACAAGGTGCAAATCAAAATGTTACTAATCTGGAAGGCGATGTGGATGTTCCAAGCGAAGTAATGCCACGAACTCTTTCATACCATCCAGAGGAGTTGATCATTGGAGAGTTGCAATCGGGCGTTCGCACGAGACGTCAAATTGACCAGGGCCTTACATGTTTTTACTCTACAATAGCACCTTTGCAAACTGAATTTTCATTGAGTTGTTTTATTTCGCATATCGAACCAAGAACTAATAAAGATGCGCTTACTGAAGATTCTTGGGTCAACGCGATGCAAGAAGAATTGAGTCAGTTTGAAAAGTTAGGAGTGTGGAAGCTAGTAGATTTGCCGGATGGTCACAGGAAAATCAATACAAAATGGGTATTCAAGTGTAAGAGAGACGACAGAGGAGTTGTTGTACGGAACAAAGCTCGACTCGTTGTTCAGAGCTTTAGTCAACAGGAAGGGATTGATTTTACTGAAGTGTACGCTCATGTGGCACGACTAAAAGCAATCAGAATTTTCCTGGCATTTTCATCTTGGAAGAATTTCAAAGTATATCAGCTAGATGTAAAATCGGCGTTTCTTTATGGGAAGGTTAAAGAGGAGGTTTATGTCGGACAGCCGTCGGGCTTCACCGATCCGATCCACAAAAACAAGGTCTACTTATTGGACAAAGCGCTGTATGGTTTACACCAGGCCCCGAGAGCCTGGTACGAGACTTTGTCTCAACACCTACTAGCCAACAGCTTCATTCGTGGAAAAGTGGACGCCACTCTCTTCACTAAAGAGGTCGACGGACATCTTCTGATCGTACAGATTTATGTGGATGATATAATTTTAGGGTCAACGAATGAGAAATTGTGCAAAGATTTCGAATCAGTCATGAAGCAGAAATTCGAAATGTCATCAATGGAGGAGATGAAATTCTTTTTGGGACTACAAGTTGAACAACTACCTGAGGGAATTTTCATTCACCAGACGAAGTACGTTCGTGATATTCTAGAGAAATTTGGGATGTCAAGTTCTACTCCAGCTGTGACCCCTCTTGCAACAAATCATGGGATTCATCCAGATCTCACCGGAGACAGGGCTGATGAGACGTTCTATCATTCCATGATCGGTTCATTGATGTACTTAACTGCTTCACGTCCTGATATCATGTACCCAACGTGCCTCGCAGCAAGATATCAATCTAACCCGAGAGCTTCGCACATGATTATTGTGAAGAGGATATTACGCTACCTGAAAGGAACTCCTACATTGGGGTTGTGGTGTCCTAGAAAAGGCGACTTTACGCTCGAAGGGTATTCCGACTCGGATTTCGGATGCTGCAAAGTCAATGCAAAATCAACAACTGCAGGATTCCAGTTCTTTGGACCTCGCTTAGTTACCTGGCAGTGTAAGAAACAAACGTCTGTGGCGCTATCTACATGTGAAGCGGAGTACGTGTCTGCTAGCAGTTGCTGCTCTTAAATCCTGTGGATACAGCAACAGATGCGCGACTACGGTTTGCAGTTTCTTAACACACCTCTTTTTGTTGATAATGAGGCCGCAATAAACATAACAAAGAATCTAGTACGTCACGCTAAAACTAAACATATGGAAATTCGACATCACTTCATTCGAGATTGCTTCGAGAAGAAGTTGATTCGAATTGAGAAAATCCACACTTGCGAACAGAAAGCTGATTTACATACCAAAGCTTTTGATAAAATACGTTTTAAATATCTTTTAAAACTGAATGGTATGAAGCTTCTTTGGGTGTCGGACGGCATTATTGGCGTTGATGAAGGTACTGTTACGGATGAAGATGAGAAACAATCTGCAATGGTTTGTCGATTTTTTACTTGTTTTGGTATTTAGGGGGAGTAGATATAAATTCAAAAATACAAAAACATGATAAAATTTCAAAATCCAAAAACAATAGAAAATTGAAAAAGAGGTTGTGTAAAAAGGGAAAATGATAGTACATCGGCTTGACAGTTACAGTATGCTAAAGATTTGTAAAGTTTAAAAGAGTTTAAACAGTCTCGCTGATGATGTGTCGATAGGTTTTCGCACATTTAGTAGATTTGTTCGGGATATAAACCTAAAATTTCAAAACAAAACTTATTTCGTGGGGAACACTACTTTGATATATAGGTAACCCCTGAAATCTCGTTTGAAAGGTCCCTTATTCTGAGATACTAGGTCTTTATACTATGTGATATCTGGGGTATTATTCCGGGACTTCTGCTGAATGGAAGTTCTGACCTAGTCCCCGAATAAGACTTTCCGCAAAATGCTTGAAACATAGCATCGCCCTCAGCAAACTGATTAAACAATAAAATTGATAATCATTGCTGTTGTAATAAAAGATCCTCTAAAGGGGACACACCAAAAAGACGAAGCCGTCATCTCTCTGCGTATACGGAAGTATCGACCTGAGCTCTCACGGCCCTCGCATTTAACCCCTTACAGATATTATCTGTCGTATACTCACCTGTAAGACTGAATATTTGGGATTCTGGATACGAGAGTATATTCAAGAGGTGGGACACATGAATGAGTTAAGTTCCTAAAACATCTAATTCGTATCCTGAATAGATTGAAAATTGTGTGAGAATTTAAAGTGGATCAGTATATCGACAATCGACGTGAATTGTTTAATTCTGAGTATGAAATTAAGCTTAACGGTACTAGTAACTTGTCTCATAGCTGATATGATTCCCTGACGCGCTCACCAAAAATATGTTTGTAAATAGTTTAATTTCTTTACATTCTGCAATTTAAGATTCTGTATTTCATTTGTTAGTTTAGAAACTTTATTAAAATCCAAAAAGATTTTATTTCTGCTTTATTTTCCGACAAACCAAAGTGGAGAGTTGATCGTTGGATTCTTGAAAGATGAAGCAGATGCAGGAAAAGTTCTAGACTGGAGAATGAGGAGAGCTTATTTTGTTGAAGATTGGGTTGTTCGAAAAGTTAAAACAAGTTCATTAACTTGATACTTGTTATTTTCAGAAAATGTTTGAAAATGTTTAATTAAAAATCAGTTTGTTTGTCAAAAAGATCAACCAAGGTCATTAAATTGGACTTGGTAGATTAATTGAGTAATCAGGGTCATTAACTTGGACCTGAATACTTGAGTGGATTTCTAAACTGATAGAGTTGATAGAGTTTGTGATTTATTGTTAAAATCAATAGATTGTAATGTTATTGGTTGAGTAACAGGTTGTGGATTTTATTATCCCCATGGCTCATAAAGTCAAAGTTTGAACCAGATAAAGATCCTAGATCCCAGCATACCGAGAGGGGGAGTCTGTGAAAGGGGGAGTCTAGAGTTCTGGATCAACAGTCAAAGGAGAGATTAAAGATGGAGCTAGGTTGAGTTTCTGAACCTGTGAAGAGAGAGTTTACAATGAGAAGACAGAGTTGGAGAAAAGACCAAGACTGAAGACTCGACGCTGAAGACTTCGTCAACATCCAGGGGGAGTCTGTTGGTGCACTGAATGTCTGTTTAATGTGTCTTAATCGAGTCTTAGGTCTAGATAGGTTAGATTGGAGCACGGAAATCAAGTTAGGCTTTTAGTGTGTGATTCCGCTCCAAATGACATTCATGTCATCTGAAGCGAAATCAGGTTTAATGTTAATTCCGCTCCTTGTGTAATGAGTGATTTCGCTCCTAGGATATTTAGGTGATTTCGCTCCAAAGCTTTATGGTGATTTCGCTCCTAATGATCACATAGTGATTCCACTCGTACCGTTTGGAGCGGAATCAGCAACAGTATAAATAGCCAATGTGTGATCTCATTTCTGCAACTTTGGAGCGAAATTAGAGTCGAGGTGCTGCCGAATTTTTGTCAGGATTCTTGTAAACGACTCAGAAAGTGTTAATAGAAAAGGAAATTAAAAGGATAAAGCTGTGTGACTTCATTTACTTTGATTCCGACTCTGTATATGAAGATGAACTGCCTTATACTGACTGTTTAGGGTCACAACACGGTCCAACATTCGGGATCACGTCTCGGTGGCATACTCTAAAAAGAACAAGGAAACATGAGAAACGAGTGAGATTTGACAATTGGATAAACAAAAGAGGTATTGAAAACATCGACAAAACATAAGGAAGGTGATCAATCGTTCATTACCTCGAACAAATAAACGATACGCAGTGACTAATCAAAGAAAATGGGTCAATATAATGTATCGCGAAGACATGCTTTGGCCTATAAGTGGACACTCATCCCAAGAGTTCCCAAGTAAGAGTGACTGATCCGATTAAGTGGATTTGTACGAACATTCTAGCCTTAGACATAAAACTCAGGATACAGGCACCCACCCTTCCAGATTGCACGTGTTCACATTATCTAGACCCAAACTTTGATGAGATTTTGAAAATTTAGAGGGTTCAAAACCTTATAATAAATCATCCAAGAATAGATGATTGATTTTCAAATCGGATTTGTTATTGTGTTCTCGTTGTGGTTATCACCTAAAGATAGGTGACAGTATTGTTTTAAAATCTAAACACAAGTAAACTTGCGTTAGGTTCCTAGAAAAGTTATAGCCTAGGTCAAAGCATTACTAATAACCTAATTCCCTATAACCATTGGCTCTGATACCAACTCTTCTGTCACACCCCGACCGCGATAAAACAACGAAACCGCGGCGGAAACATCGGGGAGTGGAGCAACAGAATTATTGTTTCACAACCATGGATTCAAAAATTTTCGTTTTATTTAAAGTTTAACCATTTAGATTGTCTTAAAGTTAAACAAGCAAGTCAAACATAGTCTATCATCGTTATTAAATCACTAAGGCCTCGTCCAGTCCTAAGTGAGCATGCATCCTAGTCACAAACATCATCATCAATCACCACCTGAAACATATGTAAAAATAAATTCAGCAAAGAAATGTTGGCGAGCACATAGGTTTTGTGTGAATGTCAGATTCATGGCTCGTTTACATGTTAAAATAACTCGTACTACTTTGTTAATCGATATTAGAAAACCTTGTTTTGTAAAACATTTGTATTGTAAAATGAATAACCAAGTCAAAACAGATTGGTTATAGTTTATAAAATCTCGAAGCCATGAATCTTAACCCAAAACATTTGTTTATGTAAACCCAATCGTAAATCATTTCTCGTAATAAAACTCGTATCGTTTATATTGTTTAGTAAACATCGTTGTGTGAATCGTTTGAAAATCGTTCATCCAAGTGAACTAAATAACGCTACGGAATATAATATGATAAAAACACTTATGTATAAGAAGTACCAGCGGCGTATCTACCATGCTTTTATCATATGAAACCCATCCCGTTATCTAAACACTAACCAAAAACGAATCGTTCGTGCAATTCATTTAACTTGTTTAAATCGCTTCATTCGTTTCATTAGTTTCCATTGTTCAAAATCGTTTAATCGTTGTTGGTCCCTCGGATGGGATCTTCTTGTTCGGAAACGTAGTTGAATCGTAAGTGATCAATGCGCGGAATTCATGTAATCACATAGCAGATATACGAAGACAAAATTCTACTCTGAATCACCGTCTGATATTCTATTGATATGATATGAAAGTGTACAAGAACCAGAGAGAACTCAGACTGACATAAGGTTGCTAGAAAGTGAAAGTGTCAAAGGTCCTAAATAAGCTGATCGAACAGCTATTTATAGGCAAGGTCAGGATATGAGAGTGCTGGCCGATCGGCTGGGCTAGCCGATCGGCTGGCAGCTTTAGCACTTAACAAAACGACACCGTATCCTGACTTGCTTTACATACAAACATACAAAACATATACACAACTATACAAAATATGACTACATATTGACGGAAGCTACAGACGTTATTGCACTAATAGACTCCCCCTCGGATGTAGTTGTACTTCCTTCCAACATAGTCTTTATTTCCTCCTGTTGCGTCTTCTTTCTTTAGCCTTTTACCTTCTTTGTTCTGCTCTTTCTTCTGACATTCTTCTTCTTTTGTGTCTGCCCTCAGTTATCCACCATTTTCGATTTTCTGGGTCGCCATCACGCTTTCGATCCCATTTTGGTATCTTGTTCTCTTCAGATTCGATTGGCGTCTGATCAGTAGGCGGCACATAACCCAGTTTTCTTCTTCCCAGCTCTGCAGCTCTTTTAGCTATCGCTTGAGATCTTTGACTTCGCTTGTAAACCTTTAAGAACTCATCAATTTCAAGATTTCACCATTTCGTCTTCCAGTATCTTCCTGAATTGATTTCTCTGGCGAAGCAAACATCTACTACTCCTTGATATTGCATAGCTATCTCTTTGTCTTTCTTATCATAGACTATCTTGTTGACAAACAAGCAGTCTATGTCTTTCTTTGAACAGTTGACCAGCCACATAGGATCCAAGATACAGATTTTTCGAGATTCTCCGGTGGACTTGTCATATAAAGAGATCACTGCCTCAGCTGTAGATGGATTGTATAGCCATGCTATAAATATATCATGAAAGTCTTGTTCAATGGCTCTGAGTGGCATATTCTTCAAACACCTGGGAGGCTTTACATCCAAAGTAATATCTTTCTCTCCGTTCTCCAGGTAAGTAACAATTTGCTTTGGGAACTGTGGCTTCCAATCTGGATAATGATTTGCTGCTTGTAACTTGATGTAGTTCCACAAATCTTGATCATGCTCATGAACTTCTGGACCGTAGTAGAATTGTTTGATGTTCTTTGTTACGACCAATTCATCTACGTCCCACCAAGGTAAAGTAGCAATATCAGCTAAGAATTCAAAATATTGTACTCCCTGCTCCCGTCTGATAGCATAAACTTTAAGATCTTCTAGATAACCCCAAGACAGGATGTCTCCCCAAGAAAGGTCTTTGATGTGTATAAAGAATTGAAGAGCCCTGAGAGTCTTTCTTTCCTTGGGCATATTCTTGAACCATCTTTTTCTTTCTTCTGCAGAAATCTCTCTTGGAACTGGTTCAGGAATGTCTTCAGTAGAAATCTTCTCAACAATCTTTCTCCTGATCTCATCTTCATTTGTTTCTTTAAACATTTCAACAAATGAAGGAAATGCAGCATCTTCCCCTTCATAGTGAAAATCAAATCTATCTTCCTCTGAATCAGAAGCATCTTCAACAATCACTTCATCATAGTGATCTGCTTCATGTGGGTATCTAGGCTCAAAATCTTTTGTAGGAGACTGGGGAATTTCATCTTCAATATCAAACTTGAACTTTCCATCTTCTAACCCTAATTCCTCAAGTATTTCAGCCCTTGTTCTTTTATCTCTACCTCTCCTTGTTGTTGAGCATTTAAATAAATGACAGTAGAATTCAAAAGGAGTACCTGATTAACAGGCTGCTTTCCAGATGATGATGCTTCATTCTGAACTTCATCCTCCTGTTCATTCATTTCATTGTTCATCAACTCATCCACCTTTTCTTGAATAACTGGATCTCTGATTATCAATCCAGAAGCACCTTGATCATTGTCATCATCGTCTTTATCATCTGGTTTGTCATCACCTTTATCATCATCTTTATCTTCATCCTCCTCATCTTCATCTCCGAACATCTCTATATCTGATTCTTCATCCACAATCTCACCACGAGCTATCCTTCCCTTCCTTTTTCGATCAAGAAATTTTAACAACTTAGCCACTTCTTTTTAATTGTATGGCACAAGGTAAGCATTACCAACTAGCACAAATCTATCTGTCTTCCACTCAAGTAGCAGAACTTCCCTGGCCTTTCTTTTTCTTTGAATAACTTCAACCCTTCGAAGAATATTTTCAACAACTACTGGCTCAGAAGGCTCACCGACAATTAAGAATTCTGGTTCATGAGGCTCTTCATTTTCAACCATCTCCTGATCATCTTGAACTTGTTCTTGAATTTCAACCATATCAACATCAGGTTGTGAAGAAGAACCACCAACATCAATTTGACTTGAAGACCCATCAACTACCTCAACTTCTTCAACCACACCTTTGTTCTTTTGAGTTGCTTCCTCAGCTAAACGACGTTCACGCTCCATTCTTCTTTCATTCGCTTTTATCACATCAATCTCTTCGAAAGCAGCATGAATGTTCATCTTTAGATGACTTTCAACTACAGCAACTAGCATTTGAAGTTGTTGATCTTTCATCACTTTGTCAGCCTTCATAGCTTCTATTTCCAACTTCATAGCCTTCATCTCGTTTGAAGAAGCTTCACTCATTTCACTGAGAAGCTGATTTAAAGTTTGGTTTACATTCTCTAGTTCCTTTATCTTGGTATTCAGGGTAGATATCTCAAGTGTCAACAATTCAAACATTTTAGAACTATCATCGACATCATCCTTCATTTTGTTCATTCTTTTCTCTTTTTCTACCAATGCTGCAACGATTTTATCATGAGCATTCATCAAATCATCAACTTGATTCTTCAGAATATTGCGTTCCAATTCTGCCTTTGTCTTTTCTTTTTCTAACTTGTTCACCCTTTGAATTAGTTCTTTGACAACTTTATCATTGAACATATCACTTTCTCCTGGAAGATCTTCTGAGAAAATACCAGTAGTAGGACCAAAATTATCAAAATCAAAGTTAAAATCTTCTTTCTGATGCAATGACTCAGGAAAATCTTGTTGAACTGGTTTAGAACTTGCAGCTTTGAAACCTGTGATCTCGACGTAGTCATCATCACCTTTCTTCTTTTCCGTTTCATCGACTGGAACTTGTTTTGTTTTCACCTCTCTCTTAATAATAGGAGTCTTTTCTTTTTGAACATGTTGAGCTTTCTTTCCATCTTTTTCTTTTTGAGACTCAGCTCCTGATTTCTTCGCCCTGACATTTCTTGGAATTGTTCCAGCTGGAGCTGCTTTTCTTTTCTTTCTTTGCTTCTTTGATTTTTCAGGATCATACGGAGAATCTTCTTCATCTGATCCCTTTTGTTTCTTTGAAGGTCTTTTCTTTAATTGAGCTTTTCCTCTTCCAAGAGCTTCAGGAATCAATTCAGAATCAGATTAAGTGGCTTCAGAATCTTCATCACTTGAACCACTTTGAGCTTCTGTTTCTGGTTCAACCCTTGAAGCTTTTTCAGCATGAGCACTTGTTCCTTGAGCTTGTTGTGCTGCAACCTCTTCATTCCTCTTCAAGTAACTTTCCAAAGTTTGCTTTAATAGCTCAGTTCCTTGTTCTATCACCACAGATGGCTCTAAAACTGTCTCATCAACTAGCCTCTGTTGTGGCTCTCCAGAAGACCCTACAAGACAAACATAGATAACAAGATTAGAAATATTTAAAGTATATGTGATCTAATTGTCTTAATGCTCCCCCTTTCACTATACCCTTTTCTCCATCTTTCGGAATAACAACCGCAGGGGATGACTTAGGTGTCCTTTTTCTTTTTCCATCTCTGATGCACCACCACCTAGTCTTTTTCTCAACCATTTCACTCATCTTTGTGTCTTCATTGTCTGAATCACTGTTGTCATGCCTCCACTTATCGTTTTCAGGAGCAACATACTCTTTATCCTTTATTCTGCATATCATCTGCTTGGTCTTCACATCCTTATCTTTTGTAATTCTACCAATTGTGACCTTATTTACAATGCTCATCTCCATCACATCCTCACTGTCCTTTGGAAGATCTTTGATTTTGTCATTTATTATCATCATAATGAATCTAGGATACATGATGTATTTGTCTCCTTCAGCTTTGCAGTTCTCCTTCATATACTCAAATATTACTTGAGCAATGTTATACTTTCTGTTCAACACCAAGCTTGTTATGATGTTCATGATATAATCTGCAACCTCCTCATAAGCACCCTTTCTATGACCCAAAGAATGCACCATGCAATGCATCAAGTACCGATACGCTTTGGAGAAACATCTTTTGTACATTTTTCCGTTTATGTACCCAGTGAAACCCATTCTGCACCATAATCCTTTTACAAGACATTCTGACATGATCGTAGGATCATCATCAGAATCTTGCAAATCAAGAACTCTTCTCACATCTGCAACACTAAACTCAATCCCAACGTCTATATCTTTTTCATCTTTGTCCTTCTTTCTTAATACAACATGAATCATCTTGTCTGTTTCATCAAACCTTGCTGTATCCCAGAATGCTCTAACACGTGATTCATAAACCACAGTTCTATTTGACATCGCCTTAGCAATTCTGCTCTCTCTAAAAAATGTTGCCATCTTTTCTACCACAGAACCAGCTGTCGACTCAGCATCAATTGCACAGGGTACATTATGACCCTTGTCCTTTTCTTTACCTCGTCCCTGCAAGAATATTCAGTATAAATCATTTGAACACATATAGAAGCATAAGGATGAAAATTTTGAAAATTTTTCTAACACATGGAATTTCTATGTGATAACACTAGAGAATCGTCTGGCCTGTTCGATCGAGGAGCATTGTTGTTCTATCGGCTGGAAATGAATAAAGTGACAGTGGTTGTTCGATCGGCTAGCAATTGCTGTTCGATCGGCTGGTCTAGCCGATCGGCTAGCAATAGCTGTTCAATCGAACTGTTACATGTTATGTGAATGAAGTTTTTACAAATGGTGTCCGATCGGCTAGCAAATGCTCTTCGATCGGCTGGCAACCTTATGCACAGAAATCTAGGTGAAAAATGAATGCTATCCTATGTACAAGTAATGTTGTTCGATCGGCTGGTCTAGCCGATCGGCTGGCACTTTGATCAAGAAAAAGCTAAGATAACATGCTGTTCGATCGGCTAGCAATTGCTATTCGATCGGCTGGTCTAGCCGATCGGCTGGAAATGTTATGATCAAATAGAATTCATCAAAAGATTCTAACACACAGATTTCATAGCATACATTAGGCACAAATATCAAGGCATTATCATTAAACTACCTTATACATCAACACACACATACTCTTCATTGCTGCTCGATCGGCTGGTCTAGCCGATCGGCTAGCATTTGCACAGAATCGGCTAGGAACAAACACTTATCAGATGATTCAAAAATTTATGCACAAAACCACAAATTAAGCATAGATCTAGAATCCTAATGATGTCGCGATCAAAACCCTATGCTTAACTTTATCTAAAACATCTTACAAAGTGTCTAATTTCTCTAAAGAAGTGCCGACTGCCGAACAACATAATCTCAGATCTAACAAGTTTTATCATGATTTTTCAAAAATTGAAACGGTAAAAATGTAGATCTTGTCGATGCGATCAAAACCCTATAATCAGATTTCATCAAAGTTTCCTAAATCTTCCTAAATCTAAGTTTAAAGGTCCGACATTCAAAGAACATGAAGAACATGATAAATTTCAAAGATTTGGAAGTGAAACACGTACCTTTGCCATTGAATATGATGAGCACACCAACAAATCAATGATATGATGCAAAGAGAATCAAATAATTTAGTGAAAAACAGTGATTCGGCTGAGAGAAAGTTCTGTTCGATCGAAGTGTGTAACCGTTCAAATGAAGCAAGAACTACTATTTATAGGGTGGCATTTGGAATGGCTAGGCTATTCGATCGGCTGGTCTAGCCGATCGGCTAGTCTGTTCGATCCATGACACTTTGACTTTCAAACCGATTTGACTTTTTATCCTTTTTCACATTATCAGTGTTCGAGAAATCCGCTTAAGTATCTAGGTCCAAGTTAATGACCCTAGGTACTTAATTTGTCTACCAAGTTCAACTTAATGACCTTGGTTGACCCGAAGCAAAGACATACTGATGTTTTGATCAATCATTTTTCTTGAAAATTTACAAGTTTCAATTTAATGAACTTGCATTTTGACTTTTTATTTTCTCTGTTTGTATCAATGATTAGCTCCCAACTCATTTTTCAGTTCAGAACAACTTCCTGCATCTGCATCGGATTGAGAATCTGAAGATCAACTTTACGCTTTGGTTTGTCAAAAATAAAGCAGAAATACAAAATCTTTTTGAGTTTTCAATGCAGATTCTAAACTAGAAGAGTATAACAGAAACTGAAATACAGAATGAAAGTAATCTATTTACAGACATATTTTGGGTGAGCATGTTAAGGAATCATATCAGCTTATAACATGTTACAGGTACCGTTAAGCTTAAATCATACTCAGAATTTAAACAATTCACCTAGATTGTCGATATACTGATCCATTTTAAGTTTTCTCACAGATTTCAATTTATTCTGGATACGATTTAGATGTCTTATGAACTTAACTCATTTGTGTGTCCCACCTCTTGTATATACTCCCGTATCAAGTTCCCAGTATTCAGTCTTACAGGTGAGTATACCACAGACGATATCTGTAAGGGGTTAAATGCGAGGGCCGTGAGAGCTTAGGTCGATACTTCCGTATACGGAGAGAGATGACGGCTTCGACTTTTCGGTGTGTCCCCTTTAGAGGATCTTTTATTACAACAGTAATGACTATCAATTTTATTGTTTCATCAGATTGCTGAGGGCGATGCTATGTTTCAAGCATTTTGCAAAAAGTATTATTCGGGGACTAGGTCAGAACTTCCATTCAGCAGAAGTCCCGGAATAATACCCCAGATATCACTGAGTATAAAGACCTAGTATCTCCGAATAAGGGACCTATCAAACGAGATTTCAAGGGTTACCTATATATCCAAGTAGTGTTCCCCACAAAATAAGTTTCGTTATGAAATTTTAAGTTTATATCCCGAACAAATCTATTAACTGTGCAAAAACCTATCGACACATCATTAGTGAGACTGTTTAAACCTTTTAAGACTTTACAAATCTTTAGCATACCGTGACAGTCTAGCTGATGTACTATCAATTTCCCTATTTACACAATCTCTTTTTTCATTTTTTATTGTTTTTGGATTTTGAAATTTTATCATGTTTTTGGCTTTTTTATTTTTTAATGTTTTTGGATTTACTAAAAGTATATACAACTATACCTATCTCCCCCTAAAGACCAAAACAGGAAAAAATTCGATAAACCATTGCAGATTGTTTATCAACATCATCTACAGTGGTATCCTCATCAACGCCAATGATTCCACCCGACATCGAAAGGAGCATCATACCATTTAGTTTTAAAAGATATTTAAAACGTGTTCTATCAAATGCTTTGGTATGAAGATCAGCTTTTTGCTCGTCAGTGTGGATTTTCTCAATTCATATCAACTTTTTCTCAAAACAATCGCGAATAAAGTGATGACGAATTTCTATATGTTTGGTTTTAGCGTGATGTACCGGATTTTTTGTTATATTTATTGCGGCCTTATTATCAACAAAAAGAGGAGTGTTAAGAAACTGCAAACCGTAGTCGGGCATCTGTTGCTGTATCCACAGGATCTGAGAACAGCAACTGCTGGCAGATATGTACTCTGCTTCACATGTGGATGGCGCCACAGACGTTTGTTTCTTACATTGTGTTGATGCACCTTTTGTGTCTGTTACTAGTCTTGTATGTAATGTCGTATTTTGTACGGTCTTTAATCTTTTATCGAGTCTGTATCCGTAGTCGACCAAGTCGGATATCCTCCTATCCGCTTGTGTCCGACGTGTTTTGTCTCTCGTTGTATGTATTTATGGTAAAACTATGCATGTCGCATGTAAGGGTATATATGTCATATTGTAATACTTCTGTGCCATCTATTTCTGCATAACAGTTTGCAGAAACAGTTTACAACATTGCAGGCCTTGACGAAACAGGCCTGTTTCGTCAATTTGATGTCGACGAATCAGGCTTATGTGTTTCGTTTGTGTTTCGTCAAGGAAGTCAACGAATCAGATGTGATTCGTTGACTAGTGGGCTTGTTAATGGGCTTAGTTCTGATTCGTCAGCCCACTTTCTGATTCGTCAAGGACCTTAGCCCATCTGCTATATAAAGGCACAGAATGTTCACAGAAAGGTAGAGATGCCAGTTTACCCTTTGTGCTTGCAAGAACTGTGTTTGTATCAGTTTGCATTTCTCATCAAGTTAATCAAACGATTGTGTTTCTTTGGTTAACCCTTGTGTTCTTTATGTTCTGTGTTTGATTGGCTAAGTTAAGTGGTTTCCGCACACTTAGCTTTGTTTGCTATAAACAAGGATTCCGTAGTGAAAATCGATCCTCCGATTTAGGGACCTACAAGTGGTATCAGAGCCTAGGCTCTTATCCTTGTTTAAAATCAAACATAGTTTGGTTTGGTTGTCTTGTGTTTGTGTTATTTTGCTCAAAAGGTGTTTTTGAAAACTTCATATTTTCTGGAAAGAGGAAACATAAAATTTGTAGTTGTTGTGTGTTTTTGTTAAGAGTTTTAACAAAAGCCATACTAGTTTGAGTATTCACATACTCACGGTTGGTTTTAGTTAAAAGTTTTAGACAAAATTCCTTTTTCAGAAAGTTTAAAACTCAAATTGTTCATGTGTTCTTCATATATTCATAAAAGGTTCATGTTGTTCTTGAAAAAGATTGGTTTTTGATCTAAAAGATAAGGTTACTCTTGTTTGAAAAGTGTTTGACCCATCCCTTTATCCACCATACTTCTAAGTTGGTGAATAGCAGGTGTGGGAAGTCGTGTGAGGTTGACAGACTGAGTATAAACTTTTACCAACTTTTACCAACCACTGACAACTTTTTTGGCGAATCAGAATCTAAACGAATCAGGATTTCAACGAAACAGAACTCTATTTCGCCAAAGGCTATTTCAACGAATTAGAAAGTAATTCGTCAACATCTGTTTGACGAATCACAGTCTGTTTCGCCAAAAGTACCTTTGACGAATCACATTTCTGTTTCTTCAAACTTATTTGACGAAACAAAGTCTATTTCGTCAATATTTATTTCGTCAAGACCTATTTCGTCAAAATCTATTTCGTCAAGGAAGTTGTAATTTTTAAACAGAAGGTTTGCAAACTAATCTTAACAGTCCCCTTTCAAGTGATTGTTCAGGTTTTCAGGTTGTAGTTATTGAAAATGAGTTGTACAAGTCCTTGGGACTGGAGTACTGACCCACGACCTGGTCAAAGTTCGAATCAAACATCTATGGCATCTTACTTAGCAAATTCCATACCTCAACAACAACCGTCCATAAGTGCAAGTCAATGGGCATTGCTGTCAAACCAAAACCAAAGTATTCAAAATCTATTGTTGAGCGAGACTGAGACGGGTAGCAACAATTGCCCGCCAAAGCTAAATCACATGAATGAATGATTATCCATCATGGAAGGGACGTTTCCATACCTATGTTCAAGGGCAAAGCACCGAACTTTGGACGTGTTTCATCAATGCATTCAACTCTAATCTTGAAGTTGCAGCATCCACTTCAGCGGGTTATGCTAACATGCTTGAGGATGATAAGAAAGCTTATGACTTGGAGAAAAAGGCGTTTGCCATACTTACGCAAGCACTTCACAAAGAAATCTACCATCAGTTTGGGTATTGTAAGACCACAAAAAGCCTATGGGATGCGTTGGTGGCGAGAGGAGAAGGGAATGCAGCGTCTAGGAAGACTCGCCATGATTTGTTAAAGAAAGAGTTTGAATCATTTCAGTTCTTGGAAAATGAAACCTTAAATGATATGACTTCACGTTTCTATCATTTGATTAGTGAAATGAGTTCTTACAATGTTAATGCTACCCATCAAGAAATGATTTCATGGTTTGCTGATGCTCTACCTCCTAAGTGGAGTCCATTCATTGAGCTTCTGAAACATACGGGTGCACTGGATGCAGCTAATGCTAGTCTGTATGAATTCATTCAGAAGTTAGAGCACAAGAATGAAGAAGAAATTAGGAAGGATAAAAGAATTGCAGCTGCACCTCCTCAAAATACAGAAATGTATTTGCCTGGTTTTGGTCCTTCAGCTAGTTCTAGTTCCGTTCAACAACCGAAGCTTCAAACGGCGTTTGTATCCAATACAAACTCTTCTCCGTTTCAACAGTTCAATCAAGCACAACCACAATGGGATCAAAGTGCCTATCTCTCACAAACCATTCCTACACCTCAAGTTACAACGACTCAACCACAGTTTGATCAAAGCACCTATCTGTCACAGTCAATACCCACACCTCAGTCACAACCACAACAACAAGCTCATTATGCCAACAATCCTCCACCACACAACCCGAACACGATCAGAGTCGATACTTCAAACCTCTCACAATTTAGCATTGAAGTAGCAAAGGAACATATGGAAATCATTAATACAATGGTCAGTGCTTATTGTGGATTGGTGGCAGGTCAAATTGGAAACATCAATATGACCAATGAAGATTATCAACAGATCGACAAGGATGAAATGGAGTTGATGGATATCAAGTGGGCTTTTGCTAGTGCGGTTAGAAGAGCGAAAGACTTCATGGCTCGAACTGGAAGAACTTCGTTGGAAGGCAAAAGGGATACGAAGTATGGGTTTGATATAAACGCTGTAACATGCTTCAATTGTGGTGAGAAGGGCACTTCAAACGTGAGTGCACTCGACCAACAAAACAAGGCAATCATAACCCTTTCAGAAACCAGACAAGTACTTCGAATGTGAATGCCCAACAAGAAAACCGTGACAGGAGGATTGTGGCAGTCAATAATAATCAGAGCCAGTCTGGACCATCAAATCCCAATCGGGCTTTGACTATTCAAGCTGATGAAGGATGTGACTGGTCTGTGCAATTTGGAGAAGGTGATCAAGGAGGTGGAACAGCTTGCTATGCAAAGATCATCAATCACATCAAGCATGTTCATAAAGAAGAGTTTTCTGAGAGTGATGACAGTTCTGGTTATTCTGGAAGTTCTAATGAAGAAGGCTCTATTTCTGGGGATAATCAATCTGAGCCTGATATGAAAGAAGAAGGAGGTGCTGATGTTGAAGATCTACTGAATGAAGCTGATGAGCTCATATGCCAGAAATCAATTCTGATTAAGAAGGCTGCTACTGCATCTAAGGAAATGGAGAAGTTCTTTTCTGAAGATGGAGCTTTTTCTTTTCAAACTGCCTTTATGGCAAATGTCTCAGCCTCTTCAAGTCAGGTTAATTCTGAACCTCCAGCTCCTAGTGTTTGCAAATCATGTGCAGATATGAAGCTTGAATTAGAAAAGCTTCATAGTCATAATCAAAATTTGGTTGTTGAACTTTCAAAATGCAAAGAGGCAAATATGGCTTTAACTCGGAACGAAAAAGAATTTAAATCTGTAATCGAAACATTAAAGAAAAGTGTGTCCGAAGTGAACAAAGTGGTTTACCATAAACAAGTAAGTATAAATGAGTACATTAACCTTGTGGAGGAAACCAAGAAGCAACTAGCCATTGCCCAATGCGAGCATGATGCGATCAAACAAAAATTGGAAAGTTATTCTAACTCCCGATTTGTGCTTGATCACATCATCGATGTACAACAACTGAAGGGAAATCAGAAAGGCATAGGATATACGAAATGTCCGCCCCCTTTGAGACATAACTATACCAAGATGCCTGATGAGGAAGATATGCCACGGTATGAACCCAGTGTGCCTCTGAATTTTGAGGAATTTTCTACTGGCCTAGGTTTCAAACCGGACAATTCTTCAAACACATCCTCTAAGCAACAAGAAACTTCAGCATCCATGAAGCAAAGTTCTCCAATTATCGAGGACTATGAGACATCAGATGATGAATCAAAATTGGATGTAAGTGATCAGGATAAATCACTTAACAAGATGAAAGGAGTAGTTATTCCACGAGAGAATCACATTCTTTGTGATCCTGATACTCCTGATGTCCCATCTGTTAAGAAACAAGTGATTGATTCTGTCAAAGTTGATAAGACATGTGTGTCTACTGTTAAAAGCAGTAATGTGTTGTATACATTGGTTGGAGGTGAAAAAATCTACTCAGATCACGATTTCCCAATTAAAAATGTAAATCAATCTTTGATTGATAAAGTCTTTGAAGACAACACAAACAAATTTTTGGGAAAAACACTTCCGGGAATTGTTGTAACACAATGTGCTCCAATTCCTAAGGCTGAGATTAGAAAACAGTTTGGTATTCAAAAATCTCCAACCACTCAACAACCTAGTGCTTCTAATGGTAAACAACCAGTCAAGAGAGCTCAAAAGCCTAATGTCTCTAAAATGAAATCTGAAACAAGAGGAGCTCCATTCCAAAAGAAAGCAAAAGATGTCAAATTCGTGTCATCTAAAGGTACTGATAAGATTGAGACTTTTGAGAACAAATCAAACACCGATTTTGTGCAACAAGTCACGATCTTGAAACGTAACAATGATAACAATTACACTCAACATACAAATGGGTGTGATGAAAAGGCAAGTACCTCAGGTTCCACGAGTTCGACATCTCATTGTCAATCAAATTCTCCTAAATTCGTTGAAAGGAGAACATGCTTTAAATGTGGAGAATTTGGGCATATCATCAAAAATTGTCCAAACGCTCCAAAAGAAAAGTTTGTTGAGAAGTCACCACCTGAAAAGGTTCACCCTCAACGTCAGTCAGTTTCACCAAAACATGATACACGAACAATTAAAGAACAAGAAAAGAAACTGCGACGTAAGAATATAAAAACTGTTGAGAAAGCTTTAAAATCAGAAGTTAATAGAGTTAAAAAGGAACCAAGTATGTCACAACCTTTACAACCAGAAGCTTCAGAAACCGTATACAACACTCAATCTGGTAGGCAAAAACAAACTTGGAAACCTAAAGCGGGTGATAATTCAGGGGGAGCAGTTGTACTTGAGAATCATCAAGAAATTGAGCTCACGTTTCGTGATGCTCAGGGACGACCCAAGACCACTAAGGCTTGGGTCCCCATCCTCAACTGATTTTTAAATGATATGTGCAGGGTGTTCCAGGAGGAATTATTAATAGTCATTGGATTGTTGATAGTGGAGCATCCAGGCACATGACTGGCGACTTACGGCTTCTATACGACGAGAGAAATATTAGAGGAGGCTATGTCGCATTTGCGGGAGACAAAGGCGGATACATCACTGGAGAGGGTAGTATCTCCAATGGTATTGTGTGTTTCGATAAGATCAATTATGTTCGTCAAATTGATCATAATCTTCTCAGTGTGTCGCAAATCTGCGATAAAAAGTTCACCGTGCATTTTGATGATGCCGGTTGTTATGTGCTTAAGCCTGGGTTCAAAATTCAACAAGAATGGATTCTCTTATCGGCTCCGAGAGTTAATGATCTTTATATTCTCGACATGAGCCAAGCGATTACAACATCTGCACAAGTCACTTGCTTTGTCTCAAAAGCCACTGAAAAGGAGTCTATATCTTTGCACAGAAGAATGGGGCACATTCACTTGAGGAAAATGAACCAATTGGTGAAAAACAATCTTGTGAATGGTGTGCCTGTGAGAAGTTTTCATTTACAAGATATCTGTGTCTCGTGCCAAAAGGGGAAGCAAACGAAGAAGTCTCACCCTTTAAAGAAAATCAACACTGTCAGCATTCCTCTCGAACGTCTTCATATGGACCTTTTTGGACCTATGAAGCACAAGACAACATTCGGAGATGCTTATTGTCTAGTTGTTACCGATGACTACTCTAGATTTTCTTGGGTATCCTTCATGGCACACAAAAGTGAAACTCCTGGCATCCTCAAGGATCTTCTTACTATGTTGGAGAATCTCTATACATTGTAAGTGAAGAGGATTCGAAGCGACAATGGAACCGAATTCAAGAATCAAGTTATGGATGATTTCTGTACTTCTAAAGGTATTCTTCATGAATACAGTTCTCGTTATACTCCACAACAAAATGGTGTCGCGGAGAGGAAGAATCGGACGATCATCGAAACTGCAAGAACAATGTTAGTAGAGTCGGAACTCCCTGTTCAATTCTGGGGGGAGGCTGTATCGACTGCGTGCTATACATTAAACCGAGTTCTTACAGTAAAGAGACATGGCAAAACTTGCTTCGAACTCCTTCAGAAAAGGAAACCGGATCTTTCTTACCTAGAACCGTTTGGTGCTCCATGTACTACGATTGAGCCGGATGGAAAGTTTGGAGCGAAAGCTATCGAGGGTTTCTTCCTTGGATATGCTACTCCGAATTTTCGTGTTTGGAATCTGGCTACCAAAAAGATTGAGCTATGGAGTGAGGTGAGGGTTCAAAGGTACACGAGTCCTGTTAGGGCTCCGGGTGATCCGTGGATGTTCGATTATGATGGACTATTTGACTCCTTCAATCTGGCAACCTTTGACGAAGAGTCAGCAGCGGCTAGAATGTTGTTTGAAAGTGACAACGCTACTGTCTTGCCATTGGTTAGACCTGTTCTTGTTAACCCACAAGGTTCTTCATCGGTTAACAATACAGTTCAAAATGAGGTATTTGAAGATGCTGCTGATTACAATGAGTCTTCGGAAGATGATGAATATCATGATGCAGCAGAAGGATCTTCATCTCCAGTTGCTCCTGTTCAAGGTGCCTCTGCTGATACACCTCATGTGCAGAATGTAGACACTGCTGAAGGGAATGCATCCACCTCTACACACATTCCTGGTGTGGAGTTGGTTGTTGATCTTAATCTTAACAATTTGGGCATCAATGCACGTGTGTCAGAAAATCCTGAAATGAGGATTCATGATACCCACCCCCAGCAGAATATTATAGGAGATGTCCATCGCGGTGTGCAGACACGTAATCAGCTGAGAAACAACCAGAATGCTGGTTTGTATTCAGCTATAAGAGAATCTGGTGTTCAGAATGACTGGTCCTTCGCGTGTTATATGTCACAAGAAGAACCAAAATCGTGGAAAGAAGCTTTGAAAGATAATGCTTGGGTTGAAGCCATGCAGGAGGAACTGCAGCAATTTCAAAAGCTTGGTGTCTGGAAGCTTGTTGAAAGACCAGAGAACTACAAGAAAATTGGCACTCGATGGGTTTTCAAATGCAAGAAGGACGACCGTGGAGTGGTTGTTCGTAACAAGGCAAGATTGGTCGTTCAGGGATTTCGTCAAATCGAGGGGATTGACTACAATGAAGTCTATGCACCAGTTGCTCGTCTGGAAGCTATTCGGATCTTTCTTGCTTATGCATCATTCAAAGGATTCAAAGTCTACCAGATGGATGTGAAAAGTGCTTTTCTTCATGGGATAGTTCAAGAAGAGGTGTATGTCGAACAGCCTCCAGGTTTCGAAGATCCTATCCATCCCGATCGGGTTTGGTTGCTCAACAAAGCTCTTTATGGTTTACATCAAGCACCTAGAGCTTAGTACGCAACCCTATCCAACTATCTTCTGGAGAATGGATTTAGACGAGGCCTTATTGACTGCACCCTCTTCGTCAAGGAACATAATGGAGATCTTCTGCTGGTGCAGGTATACGTTGATGATATCATTTTTGGTTCTACTAATGAATCTTTGTGCAGGGAATTCGAGCATATTATGCAGGAAAAGTTCGAGATGAGCGCTATGGGGGAGATGAATTTCTTTTTGGGCCTACAAGTTCAGCAAACCGAGTCTGGGATATTCATCCATCAGACAAAATATGTTGGTGACATCTTGAGCTGGTTCCAGATGTCAGATGCAACGCCCATTGGTACCCCACTTCCGCAGAATCACGGGATTACTCCGGATTTGAAGGGTGAAAGCGTTAACTCCTCCTATTATCGTGCTATGATCGGATCTCTCATGTATCTTACTGCTTCGAGGCCTGACATAATGTATCCAATGTGCCTGCTCTCAAGATATCAAGCTAATCCGAAGGCCTCCCATTTGTCAGCTGCAAAAAGGATTTTTCGCTATTTGAAGGGATGTCCAGACACTGGTCTTTGGTACCCTAGGGATGATAGCCTTGATTTGACCGCATACAGTGACTCTGATTTCGGCGGCTGCAAAATTGACGGCAAGTCAACAACAGCAGGATGTCAGTTCTTAGGAAGTCGCCTGGTGACGTGGCAGTGCAAAAAGCAGACATGTGTTGCTACATCAACCTGTGAAGCAGAATACATTGCTGCCTCCAGTTGTTGCTCCCAAGTCTTGTGGATACAACAACAAATGCGCGACTACGGTTTTGAATTTCTAACTACTCCTATTTTTGTTGATAACAATGCTGCCTTACAGATCACTAGAAATCCTGTGCAGCATTCCAAGACCAAACACATCGAAATCAAATATCACTTCATACGTGATTGTTTTGATAAAAGATTAATCGATGTTATTCATATCCCCACCGAACACCAATGTGCCGACCTGTTTACAAAAGCATTTGATAAATCACGGTTCGATTATCTACTTTTGGTCAACGGCATTAAGGTGATAACCGAGTAAACCGCTTTGGCAAATCATTTTTTGTAAATATTTTCTTTCAAAATTAAAAAAAAATTACAAAAAAATTTTCCTTTCGTAATCTTTTAGCATTTTAGGGGGAGAAAATTTCAAGAAAATACAAAAATATTAGAAAATCTCAAAAATCCAAAAAGATGTTTTTATGTTTCTGTCTTCCAATTTACAAAAAAAAAAAACAAAAAACAAAAAACAAAAAAAAATAGAAAACCCAAAAATGAGTTTCTTGGAAAAAGGAAGGTGATGATATTCACTGGTGTGGTCGGTCAACATGTTTAAAAATCGTTAAACAAATGATAAGTATCTCTTCTAACGATGTATCGGTAGGCTCACAATCAAACTAAAATGTGCAGGATGATACAAACCTAACAGACTTCAAGTCAAGTGGGAACCATTCATTGGCATATGGTCTTGGTACCGAAATTTCGTTTGATAGATTGCCGAGGTTTTGAGATATTCGGTCTTTATGCTGCTTATCATCTGGGTATCATGGTTGTATCTTTTACCGAAAAAATAACGGGGACGGAAGTCTAGATCTTCCATGATACTATACATACGTGTACATATTGCATTCGACCTCAATAAGTGATAAACAATCACATGTCCAAACAAATAAGTGATAAAATATCACATTTATCCGGGAGTCAAGTTCGTCTCTCTGCTGTACGAAAGTACTGACCTGTTCACGAACTTGCTCCTGTGCCCTCATGCATCGAAAATCAAGTTCCTCATCAATAAGTGATTTTATCACATAGGGCTTGTTTTCAAATCAAAATAAGTGAGTATCTCATATCTTATACGGTCAAACAGATGATAATCAGTATACTCACCGGTAAGACGAATTCTCGTGCATACCTTGATACGGGAATGTGTCGTGAGGTGGTTTCACATGGACTTGCAAGTATAATTCTTACCGTAAAGCGTATCTCCTAAGTGTGATTACGTTTGATAAGCATGAGTTTATGTGGACAACAATGCTGATAATCGAGGTAGTATACTTATCAGGAACTTTAATCAGAAATCAAATCATGTTGACTAAGACCGTAAGCTGGTATGATTCTTTATCCTTGAAACTCGCAAAATTTGCACCTGTACAGTTGTTTATCTTATCATTTCAATGTCATTTAGTTTAGTTTTCAACATTTTTAGAATTATCTGTCATGTAGTGTTTTAGCTTGTTTTTGATTATGCCAAAGATATTTACTTGGTGGTTATGACCGGAAGCCTGAAACCTACTTCATAAGTCGTTCTTGTTTTTGAAAACTCAAACGAAGGTCAAAATGGTAAACTGATAAAACCCTGTGTGCAGTATGCAAAAGTTTCATGCCTTGGTGTTTCTGGAACTAAAATTGACGAATCAAAATCTGGTTGACGAATCAAAGTACCATTGACGAAACAGATCTGGTCAAAGTCAGCTTCATTTTGACGAATCAGATCTGTCTCGTCAAAGCCTTTGACGAAATAGGGAGCCCAAGTCTGTTTCGCCAATGGGCTAACCAGAAGCCCAAGATCAGGCCCATTTTTCTGTTTCGTCAAAGCCCACACCAGTTTCGTCAACTCTCTGATTCGCCAAAAAGGTGGGTCGGTTACAAAAGTCCTTATGTCAGAAAAGGTGGTTCACTTTTTCAAAAACACTCAAGTGGTTACCTTCATCCTCTCTCCCAACAGTCAAGAACCCATACCAGCGGTTACCTCATTTTTCTCTCTAAATCTTCAGATTTTCATCAAAAACTTACAAAAATTAAAGTGCGATGTTGTTTACCTTCATGTTTTTTAAGTTTTGGCTCCGTCGGATTTCTCCAGAAACCGTCGGAGACCCCTGTGAAACCTGTTTGCTTTGATATTGAATGTTTGATTATTGAATCTGTTGTGATTTGTGCTTGTATTTGTGATCTCTAAATGCTTGTAGGTTTTATTTGACCTTGATTCGGGGGTTTGGGTTGTTATTAGAAAACAGGGGATGATGATCGTGTCCGGTATTAACCTTTTGAATGGAACCTTGTCTGTAAATAACATCTAGATAGGTTTCTGGGTAGAATTTTCACTTGGTTTGGGTTGAGAATGTATCAGTTTACAAAGGATAATGATCTGTTCTTGTTCTAAAACCCATTCGGCCAAACACCCAATTTCAAACCCTAACTCCGGCGAATCTGAACAGTCGGCGAATCAAAGTGTTGACGAATCAGATAGTCAACGAATCAGACTCGTTGACGAATCACAAGCATCTTCTGTTTCGTCAAAGGATTGTTTGACGAATCTGAAAGGTCAACGAATCAGAACTGGTCAACAACCTATTCTGTTTCGTCAAGAGCATCTCTGTTTCGTCAAAGGATCTTTTGACGAATCAGAATGGGTCAACAAAACAGATCTGGTCAACAGTCAGCTCTGTTTCGTCAAACCCTTCTCTGTTTCGTCAAGAAATGTCTGTTTCGCCAAAATTGCCTTGGTGAATTTTACAGATTGCAGTTTGTTCACAGTGGGCATGGTTTGACAGTCTGTATGTCAAATGGATACATGAACTTGTATCCATACATGTGCAAATGCATAGGTAAGTAACTATTACTTATTGTGGACGTTTTCAAATTGCAGATGGCACCCAAAGAACGCAAAAGGAAACCGGCAACAAAGAAAGAAAATAAAACGGAGGAAGAAATCATGTCTGAAAAACGCCACAACCAGGTTGCGTATTTGGATCCAGAGGAGAAGCTTGCTGAGCTAAAGGATATTACAAAATGGATCCAGGAGTCACGTATCAACTACGCTGTCACGTTCTCGACTCCTGTATACAAGTCTCTCGTGAAAGCATTCTGGAATACGGCGAATGTTGGTCAAGTGGATGGCAAGGAAGTTATCAGTGGCCGGGTAGAGAATGTGGATGTGATTGTGTCACCGGATATTCTCAATGAAGTTCTTCAGTTGCAGGATAGTCCGGATGCTCCAGTTTCTGTTCCTATTCTGTGTATTCGAGGTTGTTTGTTGTGGATGAAATGCACCGGAGATATCCTTAGTATGCAAATTAACAAGGGTGATCTGCCGCTAAGATACAAGTTTCTTCTACACGTTTTAATCCAATGTTTGAGCAACAAACGGGCCGGTTACGACATGGCTAGCAACGAACTCATGGGTCTTATGGTGGCTTTAGTGCTAAACAGACCGTTCAGTATTTCAAGGTTCATCTTTGAGAACATGAAGGAGAATCTGACACGTACTGGAAAGAACAAGACCATTGGAAGCAAGTATTGGATGTATCCTCGGTATCTACAGATGATAATGAACGTTCAGCATCCAAATCTTCCAAAAGTAGACAATGATGTCCTGAAGATAGAGGCCATGAACTTCCACTCGTTACGACTTATCAAGAACATGGCTAACAAAAGATACAAAGAGAGCGTTCCTCCAAGAAAACTATTCGGTGCTCTTGGAAACACAGCATATGTTGCTCCTGCAGACAACAAGTGGCGTCATGAAGACAGTCAATCTGATGATGAAGAACCTGAATTGAAGAGAATGATGAGTGAGAAATTGGGTCCTGAAACCAGTTGTGTCTGATGAATCGGACAGCGATGGTGATGGTGATGAAGGTGGTAATGGTGGTGACGCTGGTGCCGTTGGTGCATCAAGCGTAGGAACTACTGGCGGCACGTCAGCTGGTGGTACTTCAGCTGGTGGTATCTCAGCAGGGGGAGTGTCAGCTGGAGACACCTCAGCTGGTGGTGATGATGAGGCGGATTCTGATTCCGATGAAGATCTACTACTTGAACCTGGATACGAAATGTATCTGGACGAACGTGGAGTACGAAGATACAGAAGGATCAGGCAGGAAGATGATCCTGAATATGTTCCATCTGATCCTGAAACAGTAAGTGCTAGAAAAAGAAAAGCTGAAAAAGCTACTGAGCAT